>NC_090989.1:159990972-160292500 GCF_041146395.1 Eulemur rufifrons
CTTCCAAAGCTGAGAGTAATTTTTTTCAGTTGTGAAAATGAGGTTCTGACTTCATCACTGAAAATATCCAGATGTTTGATAACTTATTTGTACAAAAATATCTAACATGCTCTTCTAATCAGTCGAAACAGTAGTCTTAACGCCAAGCAAAAAATAAAATCAGAAACAAAAAAAATCATACTCATCTTCCGGGCTACCAAAGGAGCACATAGTGGACATTCATTTTGTTAACTTATAAAATGCCCTTTGCAAATACAAAGTGGATAAACAAATACTTTATCAGCTATCCACTCAGTGTGACCCCACTGTTCCATACTATAAGAAAGTTTTAAGTATTTCATACAAGAAGGAAAAACAAAACAAAATAAAATAAATCCTTAGGATAAAGCTTAAACTGGGACATTTCAAATGAAAACAGTGTCGACTATAATAATAAAACTGAAAGAGAAAATTTAAGATTAAACACATGGTGAAAGTGTTGATTTGATAATCCCTCGTATCTGAAATCCCCCTGGCAGAGTGTTTTGTGATCACCAATGCTCAACTGATCAAAAATGAGAGTTAGGTCAGACCATGGTGATTGCGGGGACTTTGGCAACACTAGCACCAGCTGCCATTTCAAATCCTTCTGGATCAGAGGCAATTAAACCGAGGTCCGTGGCCAAGCCTTAGGGAATCCTAAACTGAAACAGCAAGCACACATTTAACATTAAGTTGCCTCTTCCAAGGGTTCTTAGTTTTCATAAAATTCTTAAAGGTGTCTGTGACATCCATGACCCTCCCCAAAAGGTTGCTATGGATGGTATATAACCATCTGTCGCTTGTTTTCAAGAAATTCCTTCAAATACTTTAAAAAATATAAGTGGAAATTACTCAGCAAGAAGAGTTTATATCAAAACAAATAAAACTAGCATCAAGTTTCTTCCACATACCATGAAACTTCTAGAACATATTATAATTTAAAAATAAAAATAAAACTTATGTTTACGCTTTGAAGAGAGTCCTGAAAGGCATCAAAGAAATTATGTCAGCACATTATTGAGCATATCAGAGAAAAAAAATAATGATCTCTTTCTCAACCTTAGATAAGGCTCTTTTAGGCATCTAAAATGATTTCTCAAAGTCCAAATGTCTGGTAGTATTAGTCCCTGATGCAGATAATTAAGTGGAACCTGGTTTTCGATTCTGATGTTATGTCTTATGGGTAGAACCCATAAGAGGACCCACCCTCCTCTCCATAGTGGGGAGAGATCTGACTGAGGGCTCAATTTGGGCATTCCCCATCCTCTAGACAAATACCTACAAAATCCCTAATATGTTTAAGATAATTATAGGAAAGGTCATTGGACTGATTCCTTCCCTTGCATAGGATGTGAGAAATCGAGTGGCAGTAGGTCTTATTTAACAGACTCTCTTAACCTCTCTTTCCCCTAAGGCACCAAAAGATTAATCCTGAAACTAAATAAAACTCAGAGGCCTTGATGAGCACTGAGACAGAAGCATCACATATTTCACTGCTTCTGAGGTTTAATTACTCTCTTGGTTATGTAATATACATGACCTCTGACACTGGGGATGGAATAAAGACTTCAGCCTGATTTGGACCAACTCTCAGGGACTTACTCAAGGCCCACCACGAACCCTGGAGCAAACTCCCCCTGCAAGAGTGGCCTGCAGTCCAAGGCAGAAGCTCCCCACTGGGCCATCCGCTTCAAGTGCCAGAGTTTACAGGCAAAACTGCACATGGGACCACACTAGAACAAAATGCACTTTAAAAAGAAAAATCTTTAATGGCTGATGAAAAACATCATTCACGTGGAATTTAAGAGGTAAATGTAAACACCAGCCATGTGCTATTTGGAATGTATACATTGGGGAGAAACTCAAAAATGGGAAGATTAACAGAATAGAACATACACACAAACCCGCCCTCTGAGAGAGAAATGGGCCACTGTCAGGGTCCTCTGAGTTATTCCTAACCCTGCACCTTTTGTTGCGTATGACTGAAGTTCTGGAATATTTTTGAACACTTGCTGCTTTTAAAAGATTTCTTTTCACTCTGGCAGGTCACATTACAAACCAGAGACCACAAATTTATTTCAAGTTCAATATTTGGGTTTTCCAAATCACAAACTTAATTGCAAACACTTCTCCATGTCTCCATAATGGGGATATATGTCACATGGCTAAGAAATCTTTAGTTCCCAACATTATGAGGTATGAATTGTGTAGTTTAAGCCAGCATATGGCGATACTGCCCCATTTGAAAAGGCTGCCTGACAACTCGAGGAAGATGTTCTGGTCGGAATACACATGTAGCCCAGTAGATAATGCTTCAGAAAGGCAGGCCAAGGCTGAGCCCTCCTTTTCCCAAGCAATTTCCCCTCTGTATCTCCACCCCCACCTCCTTAGGGACCCGGGCTGGAACTAGGGCTCAGACATTTCCCAGACTACTTTCTGCTGCTGGACCCAAGATACAGGCAGGCAGAGAACTGGGACAAAGTCAGGTCCCAGCACACGTTTTATGAATTACAGTGCCTGGGAGGCATCAGTTTTAAGGAGAGGCAAAGGCAGAGATAAAGAAAATGTGCAGAAAGTACATAAAGATAAATGCCTGTAAAATCACTGCTGCTTTAATGCATTCCATATTGAAGAAATAAAAATGTGAATATTCTTGATGATTTAATGGCAATAGTGTCCAGCTAAGACCTGTTTGTTCAACGAGCCAATTAAGCTATTTATAGGTAAATGTTTATAGTAGCTGATCCTGACTTTCAATTGCAGTTCTGGAGCACTGGTTTAGTGCAGAAAAATGCCTGCTAAATGTGGGGCACATCACTTTCCCTCGTGAAAGCTCATAAAGAAGAGGCAGATCTCCTGTGGCCCAACAGCACTGCCTGGTCGGGGAGGGTTCTCTGCTGGTGGCATGAGTGTTTAGTGCTACTGGACTAGCTTCTTTCTTCCAGCCCATGGATGGTTCTCAGTGGCTCATCTGTCAGCCCTGGGTTCAAATCCTGACTTTGATTCTTATGAGCTCTGCACCCTGGAGGAAGTCACTTAAATCTGTGTAAGTCATAGTTTCTCATCCATAAAAAGGGGATAATGGTAATTTCTGTGTTGTGGATAAGATTAAATGATAAATAGTATTGCAGGTCAAGTGTTTAGCAGAGTACCTGGTACACTGTGAGCACAGAGTATATATATTCTATTATTATGGGTATAATTACTGTTAATATTATCAGCATCATTAACTATAGCTTCCTCTGTACGGCTCACTACTTCGCAGAGCAGTGGAGCAGGAGTCAGGAAACCTACGTCACAGTTTCGCATCTCTTTGACCACAGGCACAATCTCCAGAATGTGTCATTCAACTTTCCACAGTCTCAGTTCTCACACCAACAGGAGAGATATGATCATAACTTCCCTGTGTTCTCATGCTAGCTTTTTAAGAAAAATTTTCATCCTGGAAAGTAGATACATCTAAAATCAACAGGGTTCTCAGTTTTTTAAGAATCAGTAGACGGGCAGAACATTCTCACATTTTAAAACTAAAACTTTCAAGGATTTTAATTTGTATAGTTACCTCAGGAAAAAAGAAATCCTTGACTTTATCGCTAAAATTGATCACAGAGAATAAAAATCAGATTATCACCAAACTAATGCTAAGATTATGAAAAGAAATATTAATTGAGAATTTGTATTAAATATTATATTCCAAAATACTGTTGAAATTTTATTGGAAATTAACCTATTCATTTAATATAGAGCCAATTAATATTGAGAATGTATTTGTTTTAGCATTCGACTTCTCATAATGATATAAGTGTCCCACCCTATGCAGGGACCAGGTGTTTGCAAAGCGTGATACATTTTAATAGATTGTTAGAAATTCACTTCTAACAAGATTCAAAGCCACACAGCTGGCATAAAGCAGAGGTAAAATTTGAACCCAGGTCTTTCTGTCATTAAAGCCCATGATTTTTCCACAAGACCGCAGAGAGCTACTTTGCATTTGTCTTGAAGACCTTTAGGGCCTCACAAGTGTCTTGATCAAAGCTGGCAAACATTCACTGATTTATTCAAAATTTTCTGATCTCTTCCATATGGACTAAATCTAGGAAAGACAAATTCTGCTTTATTGCTGAAGCAATAAGAAATTCTCAGAGGTTATGGAGTTACGTAAGATTATTCAGAAAGTTTCTCCTCACATGAAGTATAGAAAAAAGCATTAATAGCAAGCTTATTTTTAGAGTCCATACTGTACATAAATACAAATGGATATGATTTATCTAAATTCTCTGAAACCCTGATATGATCTTCTTTGTCTTTAGCATAATTTGCTATCACATAGGCCCTATTCAAGTATATTTACCATGTGCTGTAAGGTCTTCTCGAAAGATAGACCTCCGACATGAATCTGCTGTGGTGTCTCAAAAGACATCCAAAGAATATGAGCTCCTCCCCCTTCCCCTATCTTGAATGAAGAATTCCCAACTATATTCTTCCATATTTTTGTGCTCAAGGCAAACCTAAACCACAAATGTTTGCCTTTGATGGGGAAGAACTCAGGTTTCGGGAAATCAAAGGCTCAATTTCTTACACACATGGCTGGCAAGAATGCTAGATCATGGAAATCACTCAAAAAAGTTGACCATCGTTTTCTTAAACACTGAAGAGGTACCTAATCCCTCAAAAGATAAGCCAGTTGCCTTCTGAGTGTCCCACAGAAACACGACATCATGCCTAACAGGCCATATTCCCCATCCCTAACTTGTTTCCAACTGGTAATATGAACTTACACTGCAAATCCACCACAGCCAAAGACAGACAACCAAGCAATCCGTGTTCACTCACTGCTGACAATTTGCACGACTGTAAAAATTTACCTCTCAAGTTCCGCGATCTTCTTATCCTTGTCATTCTTTTCATTCTCCACCTCCTTGAGGATCTCCAGCAACCGGTCAACTTCCGCCTGGGCCTTGCCACACTCGTTGCGGTAGTAAGATGCCTCTTTATCAAGTTGTTTCATTCGGTCTGCGAACTCAGGGTTCATCCTGGAGTCATCTTCAATATTATGTGCCTTCAACATTACATTTTTAAAGAAGGTAGTTAAGACAACAATTTAGAACAATAGGTAGTGCAGTCACCAATGGCCCAGAAATTAACTTTGGAGAGAAAATAACCACCAAGAATTATGGGTATACTGTCAGTGCAAAGGCAAAATGGAAAAAATCACACATTGCAGCTACCTTAGAATAATGTTGAATTTAAATTATACTACAATTTCACAGGGAAGTTTCTTTTCATTATTGATATTTTGTTCCATTAAATATTGCTGCTACTTTTGGCTTCTCTTTCCACCAAAAAGAAGGGGCTGTGTGGGGTTAGACACTGTGATGTCTTTATTCCAGGTCATCTGGCAAGCAGAACTAAGACAGTTCAACTCCTCATAGTTCAGGAGGGAATTCATCCCACATGCTTTCACTTCCAGTGCAGAGAAACTGAAGCAACGCAATATTCAATTATTTTCCAAGAACCATCAAGGCCATATGTAAAGCCAGGTAACACAGAAGAGACTGGTTGACTGATCGACATTTCATCCCACTGAGAAATTTCAGCAGAAGATGTACTTTGAAAGGAAGACTTAGAAGGGAGGAAGGGCTTTCCAGCTAACAGTTATACCCATAAATTCTGGTTCTCTTGAATAAATTTAACCTAAACCAGGAGGAGGATGAGCTAATTCATGAACAAGCACACAGACAAGGATCTGCAAACACATGCATGGGTGGGTGGCAGCTTCACACACGAGAACAGACACAGGCAACAACACAGCAACAACACTGCAGAATAATTTGCAGCCAAAGTATTTGTGGTTTTGTGTGTGTGAGAGTGTGATAGGGCTTTTTTTTTCCCAAAATAAACTTTTGGCTGAAATATTCCCAGACAGATAGAAATAACACTGCACTGTGATGTTTTGCCTACCCCTTGTTTCCCATTATTCCTAAATGACTTCTTCAAAGAGCAGGCAGGGAAAAAACAAGTAATTTAACAACAGTGCACATTCAACATAGAAAGTCCAGAGAAGTCATATATGTATGTATCTCTAAAATCCACATGTGAAATAATAAAACATTAACAATTTGTTAGGACTTAAGTTGTTCTGCTGTCTTGCTATGTAGAACAGATGTTTACTATGTTTTTATGCACTTTTTTTAATTTCGGGGAAAAAAACAAGGCAAGCAAGCTAGAGCTACTGTGGGGTCAAATGAATCATGCATGCTTAGAAAAATTAATACTACTGTTAGAAGGTAGACAGTCTTTGCAATGATTTAGTAGAAAAAATTCAGAAATTAGTATAAATAAAATAAATTTTTTGCTTATGACAAAATAATCATTTTAAAAATAATATTTTTGCTTGTAACATATTATTTAAGCATGAGGATGAAGGGGAAAATTTGCTCTCATGTTCTTAAATCTAAGATTTCCTTATTTAAGAAATAAACTCAACTATGCAAAAGAACTTATGAAAAATATATGACAATTAACATATTATCCGGTATTGGTTTACTCCCTTTTACCAGTATTTCTCAGAAAACATTTATTTTTGCTTATTATGTACTCTGGGTTTCATTATAATAGATTATTGAGATTTTTCAGTATAATTAAATTAATCTGAAGGAGAATCCTGAGCTAATATACTTTTAGGAGTTTATTCATCTAATAATTTTATTTTAAACTGAGGTAATGAATAAATTTCCTAATCTCCACTTTAAAAGTGTAGAGCAGATATCCTATTTTAAAAGAAAGTAACTACTCCCTATACTTACTTCTATTTGTGATAATGAGAATTAACTCATTACTTTTTTGACCAAAAAAAAAAGCACTGAAATGTAGTTTTTAAATAGCTAAGAAGAAAGCTTCATGTTAACCTCTCTTCCAATTTTATACTATAATACCATTATTTTACAGTAGCTAAAAACCTTTTTATGGCATGTATTGAACTATTCAGCCAATATCATTACAATCTTTAAAAAAGAATTAATGAATTGTGTAAAAAGCAGATAGAAAGACTCAAAACAAATTAATAAATATATTTGGATTGCTTGTTTCAGACTAGAGTTAAAATTCCTTTCCTGACTTTGGTGTATAAAAGTTCATAAAGAGCTTGCAGTTAGCTGCTGTGGTTTACATTAGTTATTTTTATTCTTACTATTCTTATTGTCCTTATTTTTTTAGTGAGTACAGGATTACTAGTTGTGAAACCTAGATTCTAAATCTAGCCCTTCGTCTTACATCTATGGGCAGATGAATTAGCCTCTCTAGGAACAGCAAAACCTACAAAATGACAAAGGGAAGACATTATTCATTTGTGTTTTTATTAAGATGATTTTATATATGCATTGCTGAAATGAGGCTCATTATACAGCTAAGTCAATGGGTTTATTTAATTTTCACCAACAAGATACTACATACTTCCGTAAAAACCTCCCTGATAGGATTATAGAGAAAGCACAATTGGCTAATGATAGGTATGTGTGCATATTTTCTATTTTAGTTCCTTAAAGAAAAGAGAATAATCTAAAGCCATTTTTCAACACTGGGTGAAATTAGATGGGTTTGTAGTCAATTCACCCTAATATGTGAGTATGGTCAAAGGACTCATGGGATGTTTGGAGGTTCAGAAAGTCTAGGTAAAAGACATGCCTGGATCTAGACTGCGCCACTGTCGGCCTTATGTGATGTGGAAATTAGGTCACATTATTAAAATTAAGACCATAGCCAAATTTACAGCTGGCCTGGTATCTGTTAGATACTACTTGTGGGTGTTAATGGTCTTCCTTTTAATATAAATAGACAGGCTCAAGAATATCTGCGACTTAACTATCTCTATCTCCATATCTACTGATTTCCAGGCAAAAGAATTTATGCCAAACCCCCTTCAATCTTGGTGCCAGAATTCTTGGAAGGGCTATTAAATAAAGGTATAAATACATATCATGTTTTTAAAATTTTAAGTCGATAGAAAGCTTTAAGAAAAAGTCATATAGAGATGGAAGAATAACAGCTGCTTCTTGGATCATCACTAGGCCCCATGTAAGACAGTGAACAAGAGAGTTTCACATGGTTGGAAAGGCTGCTGAGTCCCCATCCTGGGTCTTGGAGGCAAATGTCTCCATGGCATTTATGAAAAGTATTGTGGAGAACCAGCTCTATTCAGCATGAATCACAACTTTTCAGATGATGAGCTGAAATTTTTAACCCGTAGAGCATAGAGTGTGTTATACTGTGATCTGCAGACATGGGGGTGATACTATACTAAATAAAATATAGGAGGAAATTGAGCTTATAAAGCCAATGTTTCCTTCAAAATGATAAGGCCTCAGCCGCCTCTAAAAATGAGAGTGAAGGAAGGACTTTATTTGTATTTAGGCAATACTCATGCCTTTTCAAATATAACATGAGTTCTTTAGTCTGGACTGGCTGCTCCTGGTGGAGATCAAAAGTGGGTAACAGATTTGGGCCTAACATACTTTCAACACTGTAAAAAAAAAAATAATAGATTTATTTGAAGAAATCATTATCACAATGAATTATTACCATGGCATTCTGACCTATTCAAGATGCAAATTGAAAATGCACAGTAATTCTCTGCCCTTAAGAATCTGTTGGCTTGAAATTAGCTCATTACACTGCCTAGCAAGGGAAGTGCTTGCCTAGTCTATTCTTTTCAGGCACATCAACTACATCCCCCATCTTAGATTACTTGGGAATCTAACTCTTAAAAATGAAGATTGATGTGGATTTTAATGGTTTCATAACTTGTATGTCATTAATATAGCCAAGAACATGGCACCTTTCAAGGACATCCACCAATTATTAAAACCAAAGGGCTATCAACAGGCATTCTTTTCTTAATGAAGAAATTTAATTTTGCTAATTAAATAGGTCCGTTGAAAGGCAAATCCAGCTATCTGGGTCTGTCTAAAAATATCATTTGAAATGTTTACAGCAACTCTCAAGCCCCTTGTAGAAACACAGAAAATCGGGAAAAAGACATTTCAGAAATGTCTCTATTACATATTAGATCAGTAAGTTTTGAGGGACTCCCAATTATGTTTCCTGTATTTCCATATGTAAGAAAATTTCCCCACAAATGGGAATAATCAAAACAAAGTTTGGAGCTTCACTGATGTGGGCAACCCTGAGCGTTTTGATGTGAACTGATTTTGAAACGCTGGATCAAGCACAAAGAAGAATCTGGTCGTGACTTGGGATGAGCAGTACTTTACAATACCCAGTAGTTATTCTAATGAAAGAATTTAGAACTATTTCAGGAAAAAAGGCAAAATTTCAGATTAATACTATATCTAAATCAAAGTTAAGAAGAAAATGTGACTAAAACCAAAGTAGGGGGGTTGAAAAGAATCAAAATCATACATCACAAGTTCATTCACACTTAATCTTAGAAAGGTTGGTCATTGATTATTTTCGATAAAATGCTAGTTCATCATTCCAGATGCCTAGAAAGGAAAGCATTAACTTTGGTCCAGAAACCTGCTGTGAAACAAGGCAGGGAATATTCAATTTTAATATTATAACATTCTCCCTTTGAAATGGGTCCTAACAATTTTAATAAAAAATCATTTCCCTCAAAATAAACAAATGCTTAGTCATGACCAAAAGTACAAGCAGAATGTTAACTAATGAATCTGACAACTTTTCTTTCCTGTTGCTTCTGGGTTTTAGCAATAATTTTCTAAATTTATGCACTATAAACATATGATCCTCGATTGCGGCACTTTGGTGGTTTAGTGTCTGCTGACAGCGCTTTGACATTCCTTTCATATCTTAACAGCAGAACAGCATATATAAACTATTTTAAACATTATATTTGATTTCAGTCTTCTAAAAGAAGTTCCCATTTTCTCTTAATTCTAAATTATGAATAAAATATTACTTCTTAAAACAAAGTTTTTAAGGGTGATTACGGAACTACATACAACATGTTAAATTTCATTTTAAATATAATGAATTAATATCAGGCATAAGAGTTGAGCCTAATAATACATTTGGAAACTAATAACGATGTATCTTGAGTTCATATACATCCTAGTTTCAGAGGAAATTATTCTTTCATAATTTAAGCTAACTACATTCACAACTTGCATATTAAAATAACTATACCAAAAAGAAAATTTTTTCATAGATGGAATAGGATATATAAAAATAAATATAAACAAATATTCAAAATAATTTTTCTTATGTCACACACATGCAAAACAAAAGAAACCAATTGTATGCTTAATAACTTTAAAGACCCTTTAAACAAAAATGTCATAATTAATACAATCCTTTTTAACTATGGAATTTCCTAAAATTAGCACTGTAGAGAACTGAGGTAATTATCAGGATGTCCTCAAACAAAACATGTAACTTTAAATGTTAAGTGCTATTTCAACTATTACTTCATTTTTTTAGACACTGAAATCCTGGATCAACGATAAGGTGTGTGTGTGTGTACATGTATTTGCACATGCTATATGTATGCCCTAAATTATATTTTAAATAGTTGTAATTTTCCACTGTCCTCAGGGATACTGGCTAAGAGTGAATCAAATAATTTTCAGAAATAGCCTCACAAAACCTTACCAAAGAAACTGCTATATCTAAACAACGACTGTGAAGGCATTTATAATTCAGCCCTTCATGTTCCTAGGATTGCACAGTCCTATAATGCCATAACAACATATAAATCAGGAAGTCCTCACTGAACGCTAACAAGATTTTTTTTTCTCCTTGGGAGTAGAAAGATGCTCATGGGTTTGTTTTGTTTTGTTTTGTTTTGTTTTTTGTAAATGCTTACATAAAATGTGAGCCCTGAAAAAGATGCGTTCAGAAGAGATGGGATTTCAACCCGATAACCACCAAGCGAGGGGAAAACTCACATGTGTGGGGAACATCAGAGGAGGCTCACATGTGCTCTGGCCAGTGGTGAGGTTGCCCCCCGGTGCCTCCACATCATGCACCTGCCTTGTAGCATTGAGGGTATTCAACAAAAGCACTAAATTGAGGGACCAAGTGGTCTAAAATTTTATTAAAAATTTATAAGACTCTTGATACCATTTCTGGGCACAATAACACTAGGGCTACAGCAAAGAAGGTATTTGAGACTGATGAGAAAACCATATTATTTGTTTAGAATTAAGAACTAAGAAAAAGAACCCAGCTGAAGATAGCCTGCACAGTATTTGCAATGACAAGACAAAACGCCCCCAAGCAGTAGAGACTGGTAGTTAAGCTGCAGAAAAGTTATTATCATAAGAAATAATAAGGGTACAAAGGCAAAATTTTAGGTTCCAAAGAAATGGCATCAGAGGATCACTTAGATGGAATGACTAAAGCAAAAGCAGACAAAAAGTAAAAGGTTTATTTCTACTCTAGGGGAAAAAAAAAACAAAACCTTGCAAGAGCACTTCAAAGCTTAATCCTTATTTACTCTGATACAGTGTAGGACTGTTGGATATAGAACCGACTGTAAAATTATCTTATTTAACAAAAAAACAACTGTTAGAATTCACCAAAAATTCATAGAGTGGCCATATTCAAAATAAACATACAAGAATAACAGAAATTTCCTGGGTACCAATACCTGGTTAGAAAACAAAAGAAAAATATATCATTCACAATAGCAATCTAAAAATTACATATGTAGAAATGCTTAAAACTATCTTTAGAAAGAAATATCACAGTCTATAATAGGAAAATGTCAAAACTTTACTGTAAAAAAAACACTGAAATAAATAAAATTTGTATCATGTTCATTATTGGGAAGCAATAATATTAGAAACACATCAATCATTCTAAAAATATTTCATAGGTTGAATATAATTCAAATTAAAATCTCCAACAACTGAGTTTTTTAATTGACAAGGTGATCCTGAAATTCATTTGGAATGATAGAAAACTAAAGCTAAAAACATCAAAATAAAATAAGACAAAACGAAAAGCAGAAAGAATTAAGGTGGAATTTGTATTACTAGATGTATAAAAATATTATAAAGCCACATTAAAATTTTGACCCAAAAAAAGACATTGATAAAACTGAACAGACACTCTGAAACTAAGACATTCATCCACATTAGAATTTAGTATGCAATAAAATAGTATCAAGATCAGTTAATAAAGAGAGAATTATTTGATAAATAGTGCTAGAATAGTTGGTTGATAATTTAGAAAAATATAGGTAGAACCTTACCTTTCAACATGAATCAAAATAAAGATAAAGGGGTTAAAGTAATTTCAAAAGTTACATTAAAACATTTTAAATACAGGTAAGTGAAATCAGAGAATACTTCAAAGAATAAAGGCAATGAAGAAAGCCTAAAGAAAAACACAGGTCAAGAACTTCAAAATAATTCTCTCTCTATATAAAAACTTTTAAGTTAAAACTGCCACAAATCTGATTCTATTTTATAAAGCATAAAATAACATATAAACCAATAAAAAAACAGTAAACTCAAAAGCAAGTGCTTAAATGACAAACAATTTACAGAATAAAAAATACAAAGAAAAAATGTATTTTTAAACCTCAACTTCACTAGTAATTAAAGAAAGTGAAAAAGGAAAAAGATTTCCACCTAAGCATTTTTCAAATTTATGTAAAATGACAATTCTTGATGTTGGCCAGAGTGTGGCAAAAAGGCCCCCTTTAATCAGTACTGGAGGAAGTATGCTTAGGTGAAATTTCTCTGAAATGCAACATAGTAGGAACTATTGAGGTCTTTTAAAAATCACTGGCCCAGGAATTTATTCTATAAAAACGTGGGGAAATTAATATAGAAAGATGTTCTTTAGAGCATTATTTAGCTAGCAAAAAAATAAAATAACGGAAAAAATGACCAACATTAGAGGAACGAGTAAATATAGAAGAATAATATATAATCATTAGAATAGCATTTTGGAAGAAGAGCGAATTATATGGGAAAATTCTTATGATGTTAAGAAAATGGGAAATAAAACTGAATAAATACTTTGACACAGTTTGGTGAAAAGAAATAGAGTGCTAGATAAGAAAGAGAAAGAGAAAAAAGAACAAATGAGAGAGGGAAGGAATAAGAAAGAGAAAGGAGAGGAGAGAGGAAAGAAAGATGAAAGGAGAAGGAGAAAGGGAGAGAAAAGACCAGCAACAACAGAAAGATGTCTGGGTG
Organism: Eulemur rufifrons; assembly: GCF_041146395.1. Taxonomy (NCBI): domain Eukaryota; kingdom Metazoa; phylum Chordata; class Mammalia; order Primates; family Lemuridae; genus Eulemur; species Eulemur rufifrons. The sequence continues at coordinate 160,004,181 of NC_090989.1, forward strand.
GGGAACCACACAAATAAATGTTCTAGTGATTATCTCTGTGCAGTGAAATGTCCTGTGATTTTTTTTTTTATTTTTTCCTATATCCTTCCATACTTTTGCAATTTCTTTATTGTGACCATATTTTATTTTTATAGCTAAGAAAAACATTGTCATTTTTTAAAAAGACTATTAAGGGTAGAAAATCCATCATGCTGCATCCCTATCAGTCCAAAAAGAATTGGGCCCTGAGAATATCTGCAGACAGGGGGAGTTAAAATAATGAGAGTTTGGCTGTATTCCCAGGATGCCAAACCAATGGGTTCGGTTAATTAACTTGGGGAGAAAAGTCAGTCAATGACTTTTGAATTGGTCACTGAAAAGACTGAAAAGTTTGCTTTTACGTATTGGAGACCCATCACTGGGGGAAGTGAAGAAAACATTCATGATGCCATGTTATCAATATTTCTGGAAAGGGTCTAAAAATTAACGGAGCTATTTCTATGGTCCTGCCTATCCTGACAGGGATAGTGATACTCCTATCACGGTCCTGGTACAATTTTCTGCTGCAGGAAAAAACACTTTGTTTATCTGTCCTGCATACGCTTAGGTTTTCTTCCTAACTAGTAAGAATGAAACAATTTCAGTGGGATTACTTTTTACTTTTTAAACAATCTGAAGAAAACATTCATTTTTCTTTTTCTCAAGGTGAGTTTTTGAGCATGAAGATATTCCAATCCTACTTGTCTGTCTTTACCTCTCCAGCCTTGAGCCTGTTTATCAAGACTTCCATTCAAATGCTAAGGGCAAAGAAACTTGGGTGGATTATTTTTTGGCTGCTCTGCTAAAACCCCTATTTGGAAAAAGAGGCTAACAAAGATGCTCCAACCGGCTTTAGGAATTCTGTTAAAATAAAATTTGTTGCCATGAATGGAGGGTGGAGGTTGAATCTACATAAGTATGCAAGCATCCCACATATCAAGCTGTATATATGCTGGAGCAGAGGCTTAACAAATCAAAAGTTGTTGGCTGAATTGTTTGCTTTATCCATGCTATTCCTTCTTCCCATAGTGGAAATTAGAATGCATGATAGCACATCACATCTGCCAAATGATAAATTCTAGCCACCTTTATGAAATATTTTTCCCAGAAAGCCACTTGAGTTGACAAAACAAAACAGCCTTTCTTCTTTAGTAAGTTAAAGAAACAAACAAACTGCTTCATATAAATGCACACATGTCATTAGGATAAAAAAAAATTGTGGTGGCATCTGGACTATTTTATAAATATTTTTACTAGTTACCTGTTTTTTGTACTCTGTTAAGCTATAATCAGAATTGTTACTATCTGTTATTAGGAAACTATATTATGGTTTGTCCTCAGCCAAATGGCATGTTTTTAACTCTTATAAAACCCACAATAATGTCAGGTATTTACCACTCTCAAAGAGCATAGCCCTATTTTTAAATCTAAACCTATTTTAACTTTTATCACTTGAATACTACATACACTGAATTGTTTGTTATTTTACCAGTGCTATTATCCCTTTTGGCATAGCTAAGTTTGTGTTTGCAGGATCTGAGGAAGAATTCTATAAGCCTAGATCGTCAGCTGACTTCTGTTGTTCTATAGCCTTAGAGCTAAAGTTAAGAAGGAGGTAATATCAGAGCTAGCAATATTTCCTTGAGTTATTAATTTTTAAATTTCACATTCAAAAGAAATGGCAGTGGCCTCTGCACAGATCATTTCTTTTGACAGAACGGAAATGGAGAGAGACTCGTAAATATTTTCGAAACCTCCTTAGCATGGCACACCGTGACATGTGATCAGTGGATCCTCATGCTTTGATATGTTACAGCGGGAACTTTCAGAAGTGACTTACTGGGTTGTACATCTGATTGAACAACTGCTCAGCTTGCTACATTGCAAAGTTGGGAAGGCATTGAAGCACAGACAGGGAAAGAAGGAAAGATCCAGAAAAACAGCATTAGCTCAACAAATCCAGTGCATTCGCACAGACAAACTGGTTGTTAAAAAAGGAGAAATTTCAGTTTCTAAACATTCCACAGTGAAAGTGAGAAGCTCTAGGGAAATACAAATGTTGACTTTGGCTCCTAAAAAAGAATAGCTGGAATAAGAAATTTAAGGTTTGTGTTACTTTCCCTTTCTCAAGTTAAATAACCCATGAAATAAAGAAAGCTGTCCACTTTTGATGATACATGAAGTGCTGGTCTCCAGCAATGAATCAGAAGGAGTACTTTTGGCCAAGCCTGCAATTTATTACCTGAACTTCAAAGATGGTAATAATAAAAGATTAATTAAATCTTATCATTGAATTTATAGCTCTTCTTTTATATTAACACAAGCCTGAATTTTCTATTCAGTCTAACTTCAGAAAAATATGGATTATTAGCAAACAGCAGGTTAGCAATAGCAAAATATCAGTAAGCAAGACATTATTGGATTAACTTAAATGGGAGAAGAAAAACTTTAAATCAGCAGGAAGTTTAAAGGGAACCAAAATACAGTATTATCCATTGCCTATTACCAGTTTCTACTGTTAGTTCAGAATTAATAAAAAATATAAATTTCAAAAATATCCTATTATGTTCCAAGTGCTTTAGAATCTGCAGTACTCTCCTGTCTATTTTGTGCAGAAGATTTAAATGTTTGTGTACTTAAATGTACCAAATATTCTTTTAAATTGCACTCCCAAGTTACATTTCTTAAATACCTACACCAGGAATTTGGGGATTGATGTCAAGGTGTAGAGGTGAAATATTGTACAAACTGTTCCTTTGCTTTAAACAAAGATACACTTTTTAAGAGAGAGCCTGGATTTCTTGTTCCTTCAACTTAGGGGATGTAAATGATGATTTTTATCATGCTTTAAAAAAACACCCTCCTCAAGCATGATTTGAATTGAAAAATTACTAAAGAGCATAAATCATGACATTTTGAATTGCTGTTGCTTCTCAATTGATTTCTGGTCACACAGGATAAATTTACTTCTACATTTTGAACCTCAAATACCCTTTTGAAAGACAAAATAATCCCCACGTCAACAATAAAGCTCTCTTCAACCCCTGGGTATCTATTTAAGATTGATGAATGCACTTAATCAAAAAGGACACTCATAATCAGCAATTATGCCTTATTTATTTGGCTAGTATCATTTTATCAGTCTCACTGATATCAGTAAGGATTTCCTCAGACATGAACTATTGACTATTGTTTTTAAGAGGTGGGATGGAATGCGTAAGAGGTAGTTCCTTTTCTGCCTATAACCATTTTTCATCACAAGGTATTTGAAAATGTCTCAAATTAACACAGTATAGTAAAGGGTTAAAAGTAACTGTGTGTGTGTGTGTGTGTGTGTGTGTGTGTGAATGTTCTCCACAAACTTTTATGTAAAAATTCACTTTGCCAATGTCAAGCATTGTCCATAAGACAAAAATAAATTTAAATCACCATTTGGATTTCAGTGTCAGTAGCAGACAAGGTTTCTGTTCAACTAAACACTTCTACAATGTTGTGTAGATTTTATGACAAAAATACCTGGACGCTCACAAATCTTGAGCAAAATTCCATTGGGAATTCATAGTGTATTTATGACATAATAAAACTATTATGTTTTCAGCTTTCATTTAGTAAACCTTTATATTTTATTCACAAGTCACATACCCTTTATTTAAAAAGAGGCCCAGACACTCCTTAAGCTTTTATAGCTGCTTATTTTTCCATGAGTAAATGATGTGTTTATATGTATATTCACATACTGTTGGCTTATATTTTCAAATATTTCATGTAGATCTCAATTCTTTTTAAGGTGATGGGCATTTGAGGTTTTTATGGAACTATTTATTAGCAGAAATTAAAGACTACTGAAAAATATTTTAAACTTTTGAGTTTAGTTAATGTCAGAGAGCCAAACATAATAAAACAGCATCTGCAGGTTAGGCATAAAAATATTTAAATTATCATTACCTTATTTAAAACTCACTGTGCTATGCATTTAGGAGATAGCATAAGCAAAGATTATATGTATGCCTGGAAATAAGTTATCTTTTAATAAATTAAATAGGTCCCTTACAGCAAGACAACTATATTTGTTACTTTAATTCTGGTTACCTGGTAGACTGTTAAAATGCTGTCAGGAATAATGCTAAAATGTTTACAGGATTTGGTCTGTGAATTCAGTACATGCTGTCTACCTAAGAGTCTAAGGAAACCACACACTCTAAGTGATCTCTTGGGCAAACCACAGCTATGTTGAAAGAAACTATACTGAATTGCACAGATGTTGATTTATTAAACTAGTCAAGTCATGTACGTGGAAACTATAAGCACCAACATGTGAACCTCTTCCTTTTAATTACTAGAGGATTTCAAATTCCATAGATGACTTACACTAAAAAGGAGGGTGTCGCTCATGTAGCTGCAGAAATAATAAACGGGGTACCCTGATCTCCGTAACAGCTCATCAGAGTGAATGGAGGGCATCTCTCCTGCCCAAGTCTACCTGAACTCCTCCTCATTCCAGGCCCAGCACACTGTAACTGAGGTGAGACAGGACAAATGACCACCGTAAGGAGCCAATGAATTTCTCTCTTTTACAGAGGTATCCTGGAGCCTGCCTTAGGATCACAAAATTGTTTCATTAAATGAAAATTATCTTTCATAGGTTTATTTCTTGACATATATGGGCATGTATAACATTGCAGAGCACATTTATATAAGTCATGAATGTGCATCAAACACCCAATGCTTAAACAGCCAAGTCAGTCTCCATGTAAACACCCTCAAATGGGCAATTCTAAATTCTTTTATTTATTGTTCAAGATTTCTGCGTAACTAAATTGTTTGAAATAAGTGAGATGTTGAGTGGATTGGGAAATAGATTTTGTTAGGTAGAGATTTTCTTGCTGTTTTGTTATTAAAGAATTTGACCTGTATATTTATCTTTTCCTGCATTAGTAAGAAGACTTTCTTAGTGTGAAATTTCTCATGACAATTTCCTAAAAGTCCTGTAAAGTGAGCACAGTATAGTCACATTTCGGTTAAATAGTGCCTCATACAAATAGTATATTGAATTTTAAGATATCCAGAATAATTCCTCCACAGACACGTGATCCCCTCACATCCTTGACCATCATGTCATATATTTTCATAATTTTAGCTAATAAATCCCCATTCCAGTGTGCTACGAATTATATACAGTTGAATTTCACTGTACGCTTTATTGATTGTTTATATTCTTATCATCTTTTTTAAATAAGTTTGTAAGTTGTTGAAGGGAAACAAAATGCTTAAACTCATAATGTTATGAGTTTCATGTGAACAATGAGTGCGGACGTACCAAACAACACAGGGAAAAAGTCAAAGGAACAATGCATGACTGGAAATGCACTCCACAAAAATGTCCAGGTCAGAGAAAACATGTTAATGCCGCAATGTAAAGATCCTGCTTTCTTTGCCAAAGTCTTCTGTATACAACAAGCTTTCTTAGACATTAAGGCCATTTTTGGATATGCCAGGGATTTGATTATTTTGGTGAACTTCTAGAAATTTAATGATGCCAGGAAAACTTTCACAAAATTCTAACACAAAAATTGACCTACTTTTGAAACTAGTAAAAGCTTATCAACATACAACAGGGTCCCTGGATTCTTTGGTTTGTTGCAAACATTTTTATTTATCTTTTTTGATAGTTGAGATTTGCCCAGAGAGTAACGGCTGGTTTTTTTAATAATATTTTTCACTTCTGCTACTATTTTCATCTATTTTTCAAGCTTTCTTTAGACAGGAAACCTAAGATAATTTTTCTGGTTCACAGACAGATTTGACACAGACTTCTTAGCAGTTAAGAGTGTTTAATTAATTCTTTTATCAGCAGACAGCAAAAGATAAGGGGTTTGTTTCCTTTAAAAAAATTTTCTCTTCCTTTTCCATTTTATAGATTCATTTTAAAATGGGCATGTTTTTTCTTAGACTTCACTTACCTTTTTTAACTGTGCTTCCAATTTGCTACATTCCTCTTTCTTTTGTTCGATGGCTATTTCTAGAGATTTTAACTTGGAGTCCCTTTTCAGCCCTGCAGAGGCTAATGAAGATGCATGTTCTTTGAGGTCAATTAAACTAGACTGAAAGAGAAAGAATGCTCGTGAGTAAAACTCTGCAAGTTCTACTAGCAATGTCTTCAACTTGAACACATTGATTCTACACACAGCAGTAAAGTGTGCAGGAGACAGAAAGGGTAAACACAGTCTTACTAAGGTAACAATAGTCAGCTCTGGCCAGGAAATTAAAGTTGGCCAGCTTACAGAACTGAGTGGGATCTAATTGCAATAGAATCGAATATGACCAAACGGTGTGGTCAGTAAATGCACGTTTCACACCTCAAAACCACGCTAACGATGTAAGTCCCGAGGTGGTCTTTACATGCCATAGCAAAACAGACACTCTGAACCTTCCATTCACATTTATTACTGTCAGGCCATGCAGATCCTGAGACGAATATGAAAGAAATTACTGACTTTAAGGCTTCCTCCCCTCCCCCAAAGGGTCAATCAAATAGAAAAGAACCATCCTATTAAATTTTTATCAAATCCGATTTAACACAAAAAATTACCAATGTCTATTCAAACATCTTCTGGAGAATCAAACATGAAATTATTTTAAAATTTAGAGTAAAGGAAACTTTATGTTCCAGTCTTTTGTCATCCAGACCCAACAGATATAATGAAATCTCCCCAACTCAGACATGGGGTTACCTAAATTGTTTTGGTCACTGATCATGTCCAAAAACCAAACACTTTGCTGTAAAGTCTAAATTCCAAAAACTACATAAATAAATACTTGTGGGTATCACTGAACATGACTTTACTACCTAGAAAGACAATGTTTATCAACAAATACGAAATGGTTAGCAACACCTAACTATGTGACTAAAATGTTCAGTTTTCCCCCCAAAATCACTGCAGCACCTAGGAAGACACTAAATATAATGCGGTCTCTAGTAAATGAAGTTGCCTAATACTTATGCTGGGCTGCTTCATGGGCACTGGAACGACACTGATGTTGAAGGTCACCACCATCAAGCAAGGTGCTCCTAGCAACCTTCTGAGGAACAGGTTAGCCATTCTCATTTTTCAGGTCAAGAAACTGAGGTTCACATTAGCTGAGTGTCTTATCAAAGGTCCCTTACTTATTAAAGGCAGATACAGGTCTCAAACCTGCATCTACAATTTGAATTACAATGCTCTTTACTATATCAACTTCCACAGAAATAATAAAGGACCTTCTAATCCAGTCATTTTGTCATGGTGAAGACATATCATCAACTAAATTATAAGCTCCCTGCTGACAGCAACTATATGTTTTTCTTCTTTATAAATTTTTAAATGCTAGATGTGATGGCCAGTTTTAGTTAATGGGGCTAGGTTATAATCCCCAGTTACTAATCCAAGTGTTGTATGAAGGTGTGTTGTAGACGTCACTAACATCTACAATCAGTTGACTTGAAGGAGATTATCCTCAGTACTGGATGTTGGCCCGATCCTTTCAGTTGAAAGGCCTTAGGAGCAGAACTGAGGTTTCTATGAGGAAGAAAAAATTGCACCTGTGGATTGCAGCGTCAGCTTCTGTCTGGGAGTTTCCTTCCTGATGGCCTACCTGATGGATTTCAGACTTGCCTGGCCTCCATAACTGTGTAAACCCATTCCTTGCAATAAATTTCTTAATCTGATTAAATTTTTTAACATGGTTCTGTTTTTTCTAGCAGAATCCTGACTGACACACCCAGCCCAGTGCCAAGCACATTATACAAGAACAATAAAGGTTTCTTAAAATGCCTGTCTGAAATGCACACAACATTGGCACCGTTTACAAAGCTCTTTTCATTTAAAGCTCGTGCTCCAGCGTCATCAAGGTATCTTTTACTTGGAAGTATATGCATTGGTTTTAAGGTGCCAACCCACAGATCTTGCAAGTCAGACCTAGCAGTGAAATAATAGGAAGAAGACTTAAATTCTTTATTTTCATATCAAAGAAATAATCTCTTCTCTGAAAAACTAGTGGGCTTAAATTTTAGGGAATATGGATTTTGCTTCTGGGCATCCTCAAAACTCCTCTTACTCATCAACTCTTTTCCTCCTTCATCTGGATTGCTAATTTAGACAAGACTTTAATTTGTATGGAATTATCAATATCCAAAGGGCGAAGTAATACTGTGGACCTAGCAAACAGACCACTGTGCAGGGGTACAATCTGACAGGGTGGAAGGGCCCATAACAGTCCTAAAAGAAATGGACATTCCCTGCAGACAAAAATCAGTGTGAAGGAGCCATTGCAGACAATGACACATATCTCAGAGTTGTGGAGACTGAATAAAATAATGTATACTACTGCTTCTCCTAGTTCTCCACCAAAGTATCCCCAAGAAAACTGATAGGGTTATAGGTATTCCTTAGGGTACAGGGGATACAGCCCAAAGCATCCTCTCCATAACTCCCAAGCAAAAAATTTGCTTAAGGTATATTGTTTTACATTAAAACTGCAGATGACTTTTATGTTCTATATTCATGTTTGCTATTGTATAAAAAATACTGTTTTATTTACTATAATGTAAAAATAATATTCCAGGAAAGCAGCCACATGTAACCTATACCTTGTGTCCAACATGGTATCACATCTCCTAACCTGAGGGTATTGGGCGACCCTTTGAGAAACACAGATGAATGTAAAGCATCCAACAAAAGGATTAGCATATAACAGACCCTCAATAAAGTAGAGCTATTATGATTATTATTATCAATGCTGTTGTTATCTCAAGCAAAGGATCATGGGACTTTGAAAAACTACACAATCTTCTAAGCCAAGCCAACGTGGTAAGACATAAAAGTTTCAAGGAGCTACACTGTATATGGTCAGCAGAGCACAGAAGACATGCACAGGGCATCACTGATGAATGAAGTTACAGGAAATAGTTCCCTTGGAATTCAGGCAGTTTTATAAAAGAAAGGTTCCCACATTCCCCAGCCTTCACACAATCCCTCCAACTGAGTCTCTAGTCTCTTGCAGCTGTGATGAATATTGGTTTATGAGGACTATCAATGTGGTTCATTTGTTTTTCCAGACTCACCTCTTTCTCAGTCAGTTCAGCTTGTAAAGCATTGACCTTCTCTTTCAGGTCTTTGTTCTCTTTTCGGAAGGATTCTATCTCTTCTAGTCTTTCCCGATCATCTCTCTCTCGCTGTTCTTTCAAGCGCTCAATTATTCTCTCCTGCAAGGCAACAGTCAAAACAGAAGAGGTGAGAACTCATCAGTGTGCATGCCAAAGCACACTACAAAAGAAAATACGAGGCAACACATCTATGAAATGCTCTACAGGAATCAACACACACAAGAAACTCAAAATTGGGTTTGCAGAGAAAGGCTAAGCATAACAGCATTGGGGAAAGACAGCAGAGACAGTTTTTGACTTGTTAATAAAAGTTAGCATCACAGGGTTGCAAGGGATCTTAATGCTTAAGCTCTGAAGCTGTTCTTGGCTCATGGTGATATCTAGCAAATTCCTAGGGCAGGTCTAGAAGAGGGAGGTTCAGGCACCAAGACTCTAGACTTGCCAAAGTCTTGCACAGGCAAGGGGAAGAAGCAGAACAGACTTCTTGGCTCAGCCCCCTTTGCTCAGCCTCCCCAGCTGGCATCAAAGAGCCTTTTCTGGTTTCTGAAGACAGAGTTGCTTTGGTTTCTCCAGCTAGACAGGGGACCGAAGGAGAGCAGGACCGAGGCCCTCTCAGACTTAGGGCTGGACCCCTAGTGAGAACTTGAGACAAAATAAGCAGCCTACTGTGTATAGATTTTCCAATGTGTCTGGGGATATTTATTTCTGTGTTTTTCTTCCAATGGTTTCTTTACTATTAGTAGAGTCTGAATTCAGTCTCAACCAGTCTGAACAAAGTTCAAACAGCAGCTTTCCTTCACTGAGGGCTTACTGCACATGAGGTGTTGTGATGTGCCCTCCTCATGAGCCTTCATCACACCTGCAAAGGCAGAACCGGTGCCACTGGTGACAGTGTAGAGGGGAGGAAACCCAGAGCTCAGAGAGGCAAGGCGGCCAGCTCGGAAACAAAAGGCCCGCCCTGGCATCCAGGGCTCTCATTCTCAGTCATACTCACAAGACCACACTGCCACAGAAATACGCCTGGAGCCATCTAAGAGATGTGAGGGTCTGTCTTTTACTTTCATACTGAAATGAAATACTACCCTGGTAGATATGTTTTCCAAAAACGTGGAACCTGACTAATATCAAAGTAAAACCTTTAGAAAAGAAAAGAAAGAAAATTCCATCTGAGTGAAGCTTGATTTATATCTCTGAAATTAGTTTCAAAGTATCTAATACATATCTGAACTTCCTTTTGGATGACCATGTTAAAAAATATTGGTGCAACAACTGTGCCTAAGGATGCTGATATTATCTTTTATATTTTTATAAGTATGTAGTACAAGACAATGCCCGATACAGAAGACAACTGTAATACAGTATTTAATGCGGAGGGAAGACACTCAGCCTGTGATTTAAGATCCCCCAAGGATCTGTTCTACCCCAGTGAAAATAACTTATGTATCTAATGCTTTCAAGGAAAAAAAAACTATCATTACTGTTTTGCAATTATTTAAAAACACTTTAAGTGAAGTATATTATTACAACAGTAGGGGCGGAAATAGAACAAGTGAGTCTATCAATTGTCTGTATTTGTTTCTTCTTGATTCCAGTTACAGTCCTATTTTCCTCAACCCATGACAATGACGGGCGGATGATTACCTGATCTGCAAGAGAAGGAAATGGCCACGGTGTGTGGTCAGTCTCTCAAGGGCTTTTAATGATTTCAGCAACTGAGCCGGGCTGCCTTTTACATACCCTACCCCCGATCACCCAGCCACCAGGCCCCCTCTGTCCCATCACTTCCACTACATGACTGTTGGAGTGACATTTCTAAGGCTCCAAACTGACCAAGTCACCTCACTATTTGGAAACCTTCCCAGGAATCCCTGTGGCTGGATCATGTGGCACTTACTCGCATTCAGCACCCTTCACACGGTTTCACCACGTGTCGGTCCCCCCAGCTCTGCTTCCCAGAGGGTAGCACTAAAATCCTACGACTCCTTTTGAGCCAGTGCCAGGCAAACGGTCTGGCATACTACAGGCAATTAAAAAGGCTGAAGGAAGGAAGGAGAACTCAAATGAGGGATCATCTTGGCTTCAAAGGAAGGGTAATAAAATTAAGCAGGCGTGTTAACAGCCACAAGGTGTCAGAATCATTTGGAAAATAAGTTGATTTGTTCTAAGCACTTGTACTATTGACTGGGCATCGATGACAAAAAAAATCAGCAAGCACTATAATGTTTTTAAGTGTTATTGATGATTCAATACTACAAAATATTTCTCCGTCAATCACAAAACTAATTTAACTGTCAGCTGCGCAGGGCCAGATGTCAAAAACATGTGTTAAAAGGCCCTAATATGCCATGATCTAGTTGATTAACAACTAACTTGCAGAAATTCCAACAATGTGTTCTTGTTTTAGTCTTATTTGCATTGGCAAGCGTTTCTTGTGCACGCATCTGGCTCTGCACAGGTCTAATCTATTTGTGCTTTATCACCGGGTGGGAACTGAATTGCAGTGGCCTCCAGCTCTGCTATCTGGCTTTCTCAGCTGCTTATCTGCAGTGTGGCTACAGCAAGGCTTGGCGAGACCGGCTTTATAAATACAGTGGGTTCCGTCTCTTGAGCTTCTGTGTGTCAATCCTAGAACGAAGCCATACTCAATCTTAATTCACTGAGCAGCATTATTTTTTTGCACACTCTTAATAGTTGAATAAGTTCTTGGAAATTAAAAGGAATAACACACTCCCTGAGATGCCGTAATCCAAGGGAAGTGGTGAATGGTGCCTGATGGATTCTATTTGTCAGCCAAAAGACAGCAAATAATTAAATGTATTTATAAATCTATAATTTTTTTTATTAATCATTTCAGTTTTTCACACCATGCCCTGTTCCAAAAGTTCTATGCAATTAAATGTGGATAAAAATGGAACTTGTGAGGGAAAGGACATGTAAAGGAGACTGTGATATTGTCAAAAGCACAGAGATCAGAAGGTTTCGGTTTGGGTCCTATTCTATCATCTGTGACTGAGTGGCCTCAGGATAGTCCAGAGGAGGCAACAAAGTCTCAACCAAGGGCCAACTCAGACAGGGTGGAAGTAGCTTCCGGGACAGCTGGGTTGAGAAGTCAGCATGTGTCACAGCTGATTAAAGATGTCTATTCAGGCCCAGAAATGGGGAATGATGCTGCACACATCCAAAATGTTCATTTCTGGGCAAATCATTTCATCTTGTTAAGCTCATTTCCCATATTTAAAATGGAAGAGCATGGATTTAGCATTTCTCGAAGTGGAATCTTCTGAACCCTGACACTAGAATCTGTGAGCAGGCTTCAAAATCACAGGTTCCTGGGCTCCACAGGAGAACAACTGAATCAGAATCTCTAGGAAATGGGACCCAGAAATCTGTATTTTAAGAAGCTTTCTAGGTGAAAAGATTATTTGGATACATCCAAAGGTGTGATGCTCACTGGAATCAATACTTAAAATAAATCTTGTATTCTTTGTCTTATGATAGAGACCTTTGCCAGTTCCCATTCAATGGTTTTATCTGTGCTTTTCAAATAAACTAGCATTCTGATTTGGGCACTTTTTAAAAATTCCCTCCAAATAAATTGCTCTATATTCACTTTTATTCTTCATTGCTATAAAAGGCTAAAAATCAGATGCAAATAGGGTTTGAGAAGGAATAACTCATAGGCCAAAGCTGGTGCACAGAGCTCTTTTGTTTGACTTGAGCATCATAAATTTTTAAAAATCTGAACCTGAATGTTATGAGATAGGTCGGGGCTCTCCAGCTTGCCACAGTCACCAGTCACCCCTGCTGCACTCCACCAAATGCACCTCCCTCATTTCTGTTCATGGCCCTTCTAGTCATCTAGGTTCTCAACTTCTCATCTATGGTCCAGTTTCAGATGTCATGTGCCTGAGACTGCAGATCAGCAAACTGAGTAATTCACTGCCAAGGTAGATACAGAAGAGAATGAAACTTAAGAGGTCAGCTAATTCAAATGTGCACTTTGAAGATGAGGCCCCGAGAGGAGAAGAGGCTCGCCCCGGTGATGCAACCAACAAGCAGTGAAGACAGTCTGTGGCGGCCACCCTCCCACAGACCTCAGCTTTCCTCCCCCAATACCCCCTCAGCCTCAAAGGAAGCATTTAAATAAAGGGAGTTTGTTTCAGATTTGGGAATTGCTTTAGGATTTAAGCTAGAGTAAATCAAATCTTAATAGGGCCCAGAAAAAAAATGATAAAATCCTGCCAAGAATTCATGACATGGAAAATTATATGGTATGTGTTTACTTCTGTGAGTTTTAAGAAAGAAATCAAGGGGTAGAAATGGGCTGACAGCACATCACCCAAAAATGCAAAAGGGACACATAATCATTAAAAGCGTTTGAACCAACATCCCCCATTCCAATTTTACAAACAAAATTACTACAGAGAGCTCTGGAAACAAATTCCTAAAAGTTGAAAAGAGAAGAGTATCTTTCCCTAACCAGTTATCTTATTAAAAATTCTTATAAGTCTTCAAATAAAATCTTATAATTCTTAGAATTTAATATTAAATTTTAAATCTAACAATTTTAATAGGACCAGGAAGACTTTCTGGCCACAGAATTCTAGCTCTTTTCCATAGCTTCTATATTTTTATTGTAGAGCACTGGTGCCCAGACCAGAGTATACATCACCATCACCTGGGGAGCTTGCTAAGGTGCAGTTCCAAGGCCCTACCCAAGGTTCTGATTCAGTGGCCACAGATGGGGTCTAACAATGTAGATTTTCAACAGGCACCTCCTAGAAATTCTAAAGTAGCAACAGACTAGCCTTCTTTAGGATACACTGGCTTAAGGAAACAGTAGGACATTTAATCTAATTCCCGATCATCACCTAAGAGCACATTTAGGAATAACATTAATCAGGTGTTGGGCAGATGTGGGGGGGGAAGGGATGGGTGTACACATACATAATGAGTGCAATGCACATCGTCTAGGGGATGGACATGCTTGAAGCTCTGATTCAGGGGGGGAGGGGGGCAAGGGCAATATACGTAACCCAAACTTTTGTACCCCCATAATATGCTGAAATAAAAAAAAAAAAATTAAGATATTAGTAAAAAAAAAAAAAAAAAAAAAGAGGACCTGGTAGAGGGAGAATTTTTTGCCAAGGGCACCCAGCTAGTTAGTGAGACTGGCCCCTAGATCTCCTTCCATTTGATCTCACTAACCCAGAGTTTATAGACGGTAACAGTAGGGAATAAAGGAGCTGATGCTGCTACTACAGTATGGCATCCAAGAGGAAAACCCCATAACAGCCCTCGCATTTGCAGGCAAGTCTTACAAAGTGCTACAGAATCAAAAATGATGAGAAGGATGAAGAAAAGGAATGTAACAGACCTACTCCCCTATTTTTATAAGATTTCTTTTGTTTCGAGCTGAATTTGAAAAATTGTGTTAGTAACATAGGCTTAAAAATGGCACCGACACATTACATGGCCAACCAACAAATAGGCTGTCCCTCCTCAGAATTCCTAAAGGACTCTACCCCCACTGCTCTTGGGTACTGGCTCTTTGACACTTAGGAAGTGTTGCAAACTCAACTCGAGTGTGATAGCTACAAGAGGTGCCCAGAGAATGAATGAATGAATTCAACCAGAATGAAATGGACTAGAATCATTTTAAAAGTCAGTAAACATCAGAATGACGTCTTTGCCTAATGGAATTCACTAATTCATTCATTCTTTTATTCAAAGTAATCCTTTTAAATGTAAGTCAGAAGGAAACCCTCAGGATGGCATACCTTCCCCTTCAGAGTAAAAGCCAATTTTTAAAAGTCTTTTCTCACAAGGAGACCTACTGCCCCTACTCTTCCCACCCCCTCGCACTTGCGCCCTCTGCCTAGTGCATTCCCCCTCCAGGAGGGCTCATGGCTCACCCTCACCTTCTTCAGGTCTTTCCCCAAATGTCACCTTCCTAGTGAGCCCATGCCTGGCCACTCCACCCCAGTATTCTCTGTACCCCTCTCTGCTTTCTTTTCCTTTACAGAAATATTACCTTCTGAAATCCTATGTATTCTGTTCATTTATTATCTGTCTCCTGCTCACTCCCATTAGAATCTAAATTCCGTGAAAGCCAGGATTTTCACCCATTCTCTTCTCTGCTGCGGCCCAAGGCCCACAACAGTGGCTGTCATGTGGTGGGGGCTCACTCAGTCAATATCCACTGAGCACATGCTATGTAGGTGTTATGCTAGACACTGGGAATGCCAAGCTACTAACACACATAGGGTATGTTGCTTGGGTGTGGAGGCCTGCAGAGAAGACTAATTAACCACATAAAAACAGATGAATGAACAGTTAACACTGTGACAAGAGCACTGGAAAATCCATGGTGTTCATGAGAGCATAATGGGGATACCCAGAAGGTGTCCTAAAGAAATGATTCAGAAAACAATAATAATAAATAGTGATAACTTATTACACCTTGTAAACACATTCCATATTTTAATGCATTTTCTCTTCAACATAATCCACTGAGGTAGGTATTATTATTATCCCCTTTTGCAAATGAAAAAACTAAGGAACTGAGAGGTTAAGTAATTTGTCCAAAGTAGTAAGTGTCGGACCTAGGATTTGAACCCGGGCAGTCTGGCTCCCAAGTCCACATTCTTGACACACACTACAACTTCCTACCAAGCTGACCTCTCAGAAGAGGAAAAATTAAATCTGCAGAGTAAAGAACATTCTCAGCTGGGTAACAGCATGTGCAAATCTGGGGCAGAAGGGAACATGGTGTGCTTGAAAATCTAGAAGGCCAGCATAGCTAGAGCACAGAGAATAGGGGCAGAGGGATAGGGGATGGAGGAGGCTGGAAATGAAGTAGAGAGGGAGGGAGAGAGGGAGAGAGAGGAGCAAGTGGGCAGGCGGGCAGAGAGGGAGTTGGTCAGATGAAAGCCAGATCGGACAGAGAAATGGAACCTATGGGCCAGGTGGACAACTTCAGTTTGTATCATCCCAAGAGCAATGACAAGCTGTGAAAGTTTTCAAGGAGGGTCAGGGTGATGTGATCAATTTGCGTGTGCCAGGGGTAGTATGGGAGTATGAGGCTCAGCCGGGACTATAGGTAGTACAGCAAAGGGAGAAAAGAAGGCACATTTAAATGCATTTGGATCAACCCCTCCCAACCTTGTTCCCCTAAGTCTTGGTGCCCACCGTTGTTGAGTTCAAGCTCACCTTCTCTGATAGAGCCTCCTCTAATGTCGCCAGCGCAGTATCTGTATTGCTGGAATCCGTCTGCAAGGACTTCACTCTGTCTTTCAGATTGGTCAGTTGCTTGTCTTTATCCCTAAGTTGTTCTTGCAAGTTTTCAATCTAAAAATAAAGATCACCATTTGAAATGCATACTTCATTACACATCCAGGGCCCAAATTCCTGAAATAGATCTGTTGTTTTTTTTTGTTTTTTGTTTTTTTTTTTTTAAAAAAAAAAGACTTGAGATTATGGAAACTGTCAGCTTTACAAGATTACACTTTGACATAGTGTTAGACTCAAGGCCATTTTGATGAGACCCTCATTCTTCTGTTTAACTTTGTATTTAAATGGTGATATGGATGAGCAGAGTATCTCCCTCTGTACAAATGCAAGCCCTTCTGACACAGGTCAGCACTATTATTTCTACGTATTTCTATCCTTTTACCAGCCTTTTAAGTCTCAAGTCCATAGACCTAAGCTTGGTACGGTGAACCAGAGAAATGTTACACAGGATTAATATTAACACATTGATTAAACACTTATTGGGTCCCTTTCTGTACCAAACACCATATCAGTACACGGCAGAAACCATGTAGTCATTCACTCACTCCTTTACTCAGTATTAAACTTTGTGATATGCCCAATGTTGTCAAGTGGCTGTTTCAAAGTAACCACATGAAAAGCCAAGTAGGTTATCACCAGCCGACTGTTAATGGGAAGAACTTGCGATATAAGTCAAATATAACAAGTACTAAACACTCCATTTGGCAACTAAGTCATGCGCTGGCAACCAACCAGCCACTTTCATCCACTATCTGCAGCCTGAAATAAACACACCAAATAGTCAATTATAACGCCTGCCCAGGAACAGCAGCAAGGACCTTCTCCTGGGCTTTGCAGACATTATCATTCATGTTTTTATTCTCTGCTTTCAAACCATATATTTCTTATCTAAGGATTAAAAAAAGCCCCACTACATAAACAATTTATTCATATTAAGGGTTTTAAACTGACAAGGAAAAAAAGCAGTACAACTCTGAGATAAGTCCATTCAAAATATTTGTATTCTACACCCAGCTCTCTCAGGGAATCATTCCAAATGCATGTTTCACAATGTATGACTCAAACAATTTTTTTGATTACTTAATTTCTTTAGCATGAATCTGGAATGGCAATACAAATAATGATAGTCATAGCAGTAGTAATGAAGAGGAGGAGACAGTGACAATAACAACAGAAATGGCAGCAGATCTAGCACCATCAAAAATAGTTCTGAATGCAAAGACAATGATTCTGCTGACCCTCGATCTAGAGGACATGGTCTCGGCTACTTTTTCCAATGGTTACAATGAATGTGGACTAACAGATGGATTTTTTTCCTTCCTCCCTCCTTTCTTCTTTTTTATTTTTCCTTCTTCTGCCTTGAGACAGACATGCTAGAAACTCAGGTTAAAGGTCAAACCATTTCCTTCATCAAAATGCAATGTGTTCCCATCCAGCTGCCACTGTGAGGATTCACTGTCCCCCCATGGAAAACACAGTGACTCAAAAGGTGTGATCACCTCCAGTCAAAGCAAAGGCTTCTTCCATTCCAGACAAGTGTTCATGTGGTTACACACCCCCATAAGCAAAAATATGTGCAAGCAAGAATGTGGATGGTTTTGTGTCAGAATGATAGTAGTTATATGGAAGCCAGCAGCTGAGAGGACTGACTCTTCCAGAGAGAGTGTACAGTATTACTCTGAGTACACACAGGCATACATTTGTGCACACATGTCAAAATCCATGGTGGCACTGAGCTAACTAACTAGGCCGACCTGCCCACCCTGGGAGGCAGTGTCCTGGGCAGGGGTAAGGGGACTTCCTCTCAGGGTATCAGCCCGGGGGCAGAGGTAGGCACTGATTTCAAGAGACTTTGAGTACTGGAAATAGAGGCCAAAGAAAACTGGCTGAGTGAAACTCCCTGGGACCTCCCCTAATAACCAGGAAGACTTGAGAAGGTTGAAGGTCAGGGGTTCTACCGGCATGCAGGTAGGGGCTGAGAGATAGAGAAACGTAGGATGCGGAAACCTTTAGACATCGAGGTGGCATATCTAATTATTTGACACCTAAGAACCCAGCAGAAGAGCCAGTGATACCACAGGCAAGACTGACTAACACAATGGAATTGGAGACACATTTATTGAGCTAGGGATGTACCACTTTAAGAAATGCTACACAAGGATCATCAAGAATGATTCTTAAGTGAGAAAAATAGGTGTAGAACATTATGGGGAATATAGTCTCTTGCATAAATGAAAAATAAATCACTAAATAGATAAATATATCTGGGAAAAAATCATAAGAAATTTTAACCTTTAGGGGAAAAGATTTTGGGAGAAGGAAGAGGGGAACTTCTACTTTTCATTTTTGTACATTTGTGTAGATTTTTGCTTTAATTTTCTAACCATGTAGGCTTTATTATTGCTTTAATGTCAACCAGGATTATCTAGCTGGTATGACTATGGGCCATTTTTAGTTTATATTTGTATATAAAAATAATAAATAATGTATATGTGAGTAAATGATAAATAATTTAATAAACAACACAAATGCCTACTTAAAACTAAATCGTCCAAGTTACCAGCAATTACATATTTAAACCATGGCCTATTATGCATGTGTTTAAAATCATGTTTTCATACCATTTACTAACTAAATGGAAATAGCAGAATCTTAAGAAAAAGGCAGAATATAAAATAATACAACATTAATTTTGTAAAAGGAAAAAATTCTTAAAAGAACAAAAACATACACAAAAAGAACTCACTAAAAAGTTTTATGTGGCAACGGGAGGACTAATGATGTTACTTTTCTTCTTGCTTTTCTGCATCTAGCAACTTGTTTTCATTGAACATAATAAATAGAATAAAAAGATATTATAACACCTATTACAAAATATCATAATGGTTCTTTAAATGAATTTTAAACAATAAGTTTTTGCTTTTTAAAAGGACTCCTTTGCAGGAGAAAATGTTCCTTTGTTATGCCAAAGAGGATCAAATTCTTAAAATTTAAATTTAGGAGACTGTGGAGAATGTAAAATTCAGTGTCTTTTTAAAAAATATTGCACCGCTTTCCCATGTTCACAAATTGTTATGATATTTACAAGAAAAATGTTTGGAACCTTTTTCTTCAAAGGGTGAGGTTGTACAAGGTTCAAATAGTAGGAATCAGAAAATAAGCAAATTGAAAACAAGTATTAGGATGGGGAGGTTTAGGGGTGGAAAGTGAGGGGTTTTTGAGAAATTTCACATGTTGCAAAAATGGAATCCACTTTAGCAACACAAACAACTCACTGGTCACTGTGACAATAAAGCAAGAGGTGGCCTGCACACGGGGCTGGAGAGAAACCCAGCCCTTGCCTTTGACCTGCCTTTTAGTCATGGCTGGGCAGATTCAGAAGGAGCCTGCCCTGTGGAAGCAACATTGTGCCTTCCAGGGCAGCATCCTGGAGAGGGGGTGAGAGTGGGAGGAGCGCAGGCCCTAGAGGTAACCTGACAGCCCTAATCCTGATAGCTTTAAGCTGCTTCTGAAGCTCTACCCAAAAGCTAATGGGGCCCTTAACTCTGGGCTTGCCAAGCCTGAGGAAGGCCAATGCCCAGAGGGAGCTCTGTTGTGTGTTTTCACACAAGTGCAGTCCCCAGCACAAAGGCGGTCATTGACTTAAACAGCCACAGCCCCCTTGACTCCATATTTGCTCTTCCTCCAATTTGGTCTCCATGTTGCGGCCAGAGTTACCTTCCTAAGACGCAGATCTAATTATACAACTTCCTCCCTTAGAATCCTTTAATGGCTCCCCACTGCCTCCCAAATAAAGCCAAAACTTGCTAATATCATGCATAAGGCCCTCCAAGGGATGGTCCATGTGGTCCTTTACCGTCTCCCAGCCAAGCCCCAACCCTGCCAAACCACTCCTGCTAGCTCCTAGGACCAGGCTCTCTTTATGCCTTCCCCATCTTTGCCTATCCATTTCCTCTGCTTGGAATACTCTTCCCACTCCAACTTTTCACCTGTTCAAGTCCTACTCAACACTTTAATATCAGTACATTCCTTGCCTCCTCCAGGATTTCTTCTCTGAAGCCACCACCACCACCACCCTTGCCAAGCCAGGTTGAGTCTCCTAATCTGCATTTTTCACACACTATTAAATTTGCCTTTTTACTTATCTATTTCCACAATGATGAGCTCAATTAAGACAAGAGCTCTACCATACTCGCTGCAGTACCCAACTGTGCTGGCAATACCACATATTAACTTATTGAATGAATGAAAGAAGGAAGGAAGGAACCCTGATGTAGAAGTGTCTTGTGAAAAAGGAAAATACCCCAGTTGATGATGGCTGAGTCCCGTCAGTTCTAGGATTCTACAAAGAAGAACTTAAAAGTGATGGACAAGGTCTACATATAGTCTAAAACAGAGGACCTAACATGCTTAGGGATATTTATAATTTCAAATACTATCCCCCAAAGGTATCTTTCTGGTTATTTTCATTATAAGATTCTGAAATTCAGTTACTAATAAAGTTTCTTTTCTCCATAAGTTTCTTTTCTTATCTCTGGAGTCTGTGTTATCCACACCTAGGGTATCCATTAAAGTTATTAGCTAAAGCAACAGGAACAACTCAATCTGATTTAAGCAAAAATCAGGGAAATTCAAAAAACTGCTAGACAGGCTGGAGAACAAAGGCCAGGGAAAATAGCCCGGAATGGTGCTCAAAATTTTGATGCAACTGGTCTAGTGCAGATGCTGTTGCCCCAGCTGCTAAATACTAGACAATGAGGCTGACAGTATAGACCCAGTTGCAACGGATCATTAGACACCACCACTAGCCCTACAACTGTGCTGCCCCATGGCCTTGACCTTGCAGTCACTGCAGCAGAGAGTGTCCCTTATATGCCCAACATCCCAATGACTCTGGGTAGGCACATCTAATGAGCAGAGCCTAAGAAAGGCACACAGCCCAACTGCAAGGGAGGCTGAGAAACCAAGTGCTGGCATTTTCACCATCAAAAGTGAGATACCCTTTATAAAAGCAGAAGAAAGTTCAGAGTCTGGGTGGCCAAAAAAATGACCCATATCCCCATCACCTTAGGGAGAACTCTGGTGTCAGCTCCTGAAGCAGCAAACTGCACCACCCTGGAAAAATTACTCTGAACTCTCTCTCTCTCAAGTTCCTACAGACTTACAAGGCTAGGCCTTCTCCAAATATGGTCCATATTAACAGTCTGTGATAACCACAGAAATTGACAGTGTTTGCATATCACCCCAATATTCAAGAACATGATCCATGGCCTTGTCACCAAGAGCAGCATATAGACAAGTTTGGGTGTTGCTGAACTCATGTGTCACATGTGGCCAGAACTGTACAGATTATGCACACAGTTGAATCACATATTGTTTCAGGACAGATTGGAAATTTTTAAAAAAAGAAAAACGTTGCTTGGGAAGCATAAAATTATAGGTCTGCTAATCTCTCACACTCCTTCAGAGATACCTCAGGATGCCCTCCGAGCGGAAAAGGCAAAGCTGGTTGCTGGTACAGGGTCTACTAAACCATTGATTTAACACAAAGATTTAAATCAACCCATGGTATTATATAACTACATAACTGCATAACAAATTGCCACAAATTTAACAGCTTCAAACAGCATAAATAATTATCTCACAGTCTATAGATCAGAAGTCTGGGAGGGCCTTATTGGTTTTTCTGCTGAGGGTCTCACAAAGCTAATATCAAGGGGTCAACTGGGCTGAGTTCTCATTTGTAATTTGGAGTCCTCTTTCAGCTCATTCAGGTTGTTGGCATTATTCAGTTCCCTGCTGGTTGCCAGGGGGGTTGCTCTCAGCTTCTGGAGGCTGTACAAAGGCCATTGCCACGCGGCCCCTCTCCCTCTTCAAAACCAGCAACCAAGCATTCCTTGCATGTCAAATCCCCCTCCTGCCTTGGGTCCCTCTGTCTACCCTGTGCCTGACCTCTAGACCCAGATTTACAGTGCTCTTATGACTAAGTCAGGCCCTCCCAGATCATCTCCCTTTTGATTAACTCAAAGTCAACTGAGCAGTGACCTTGATTACATCTGCAAATTCCTTTTTGCATAAAATGTAACCTAAACTTAGACATAACGCCAGGGGTCACATATCATGGGGCCATCCTAGAATTTTGCTTATTAAACTCATATTTTTCATCTGGAATAAAAACATGTTGGTCTTTTAGATCCCCTAAATAGAGGATTGTGCAAGAGGAACTTATCCAAAACAGAGGAAGTAATTCTAGTGGGATGTGTGACATTTTAACATGGTATTTCTGATGCAGCCATTTTTACATGGCTTTCAGCTTATAAAAAAGTTAGTAAGTACTACATGCAGCAGTCCTCCTCACTCTATTTCATAAACCTATCTCAATCCTTGAGCAACACTGGTTCTCGGCATTAAGGTCTAGAATGAAGGTTCAGGGTCCCTGCTTTAATGAGGTAACTGTTTAGACAAAGCTATATGTATCTGTCCCCAGCCAAAAAGCAGCCTCAAAACTTCCAGCTAGTATAGCAATGTCATGGTGATGATGGTAATAATAATAATGCCTAATTCTATTAAGTGATTCCTACAGGCCAGAGACTGGCTTTATTTATTTATTTAGTTAGTTTTTTGACATTTTGAGATAATTGAGATTTGCATGCAGCTATAAGAAATAATACAAAGAGATTCCTTATACTCTTTACCTAGTTTTTTCTAATTGTAACATCTAGTATAACTATAGTACGATATTACAACCAGGGAATTGACATTGATACAATCTGAGGACCTTAGTCATATATCACCAGTTTTATATGCACTCATAAGTATGTGTACATGTATTTAGTTCTATGCAATTATACTACATGTGTAGATTCATGTGACCACCATCAAAGTCAAGACACAGAAAATTCCATCACCACAAAGACCCCTTGTGTTGCTCTTTTATAACTGTACACACTTCCCTCCTGCCTCTGCCCTCATCCCTAACCCCTGGCACTCATTAAACTTTATCTATTTCCATAATTTTTTCATTTCACAAATATTACATAAATGTAGCCATATAGCTTTTCTCATTCAGTATAATTGCTGTGGAGATCCATCCAAGTTAAGTTTATCAATAATGTGTTCCCTTTTATTGCTAAGTAGTACTCCACAGTATGGATATACCAGCTTGTGTAACTATTCACCTGCTGAAGAACATATGTGTTGTTTTCACTTTGGGCTATTACTAGTAAATTACTATGAAGTTTATGTATAGGTTTTTTTTCTGTGGATATAAGTTTTCATCTCCCTGGGATAAATGCTACCAGAGTTCAATTGCTCGGTCATATGGAAGGTCCTCATGCACCCAGGTACAAGGCTAGCCAGCCTGAGGACTCCAAAAGCAAGCCTGCCCACAAACCCCATGCCATGAACCCCTCAAAGTCTCTGGACAGGCTTCCAGGTGAAGGTCTTTCCCTAGTCACTCCAGTCGTAAAGACAAGAGAAAGTACCTACTTTTTCAAATATGCAGACAAAAACTGCAAATCCACAAGGAACATGAATAATCAGGGAAACTTGATACCACCCAAGGAACAAAATAAAGCAATAGTAACCAACCCTAAAGAAATGGAGATCTGAAAATTGCATGACAGAGAATTCAAAATAATCATCTTTAAAAAGCTCAGTAAACTACAAGAAAACACAAATAGACAACTAAACAAAATTACAAAAACAATATATGAACAAAACTAAAAGTTCAACAAATACATGGAAACCATAAAAAAGAGACAAACAAATATTCTGGAGCTAAAGAACACAATGACTGAACTGAAAAATCCATAAAGAGCCTTGTTATAGTTTGGTTTCTTTGGACCCTTCAGATCTCATGTTGAAATCTGATCCCCAGTGTTGGAGGTGGGACCTGATGGGAGGTGTTTGGGTCATGAGGGCACATCCCTCATGAATGGCTTGGTGCCATCCTGGTGGTAACAAAAGAGTTCTAGCTCTATTACCTCTCACAAGAACTGGTTGTTTAAAAGACTCTGGCACCTCCCTCATTTCCCTCTTGCTTCCTCTCTTGTCATGTGATTTCTGTACACAATGGCTCCACTTCACCTTCCACCATGAGTGAAAGCAGCCTGAAGCCTTTATCAGAAGCAGATGCTGACACCATGCTTCTTGTATATTCTGCAAAATCATAAGTCAAATAAACCTGTTTTCTTCATAAATGATCCAGCCTTAGGTATTCCTTTATAACAACACAAATGAAGACTAAGACAAGCTTCAACAGTAGATTTAATCAAGCAAAAGAAAGAATCAGCAAACTCAAAGGTAGGTCATTTGCAATTACCCAGTAAAGTAATAAAAAGGAAAAAAAAAAAGAAAAGCCTATAGGACTTATGGGACACCATCAAGCAAACCAATATACACCTTATGGGAGTCATATAAGAAGTAGACAAAGAGAAAGGGACAGAAGACTATTCAAGAAATAATGAGAGAAATTTCCCAAATCTAGACAGGGAACCCCTAATAGATTAAATACAAAGAGAGCTTCACTGAGACACAGGATCAAATTCTCAAAAGTCAAAGAAAAGGAGAGAATTTTGACAGTAGCAAGAAAAAAGTAACTCATCATATATAAGATAACTTTCTTAGGACTATCAGTGGATTTCTCAACAGAAACCTTGCAGGCCAGGCCAGGCAGAGTACCAAGCACCTATATTTTCAGCTACTCAGGAGGCTGAGGTAGTCGGATCATTTGAGCCCAGGAGTTCAATTCTGGCCCAGGCAACATAGTGAGACTTCATTTATAAGGAAGAAAGAAAGAAAGAAGGAAAGAAACTTTGCAGGCCAGGAGAGAGTGGGATGATTATATTATATTCAAAATGCTGAAAGAAAAGAAAACTGTCAACCAAGAATACTATACTTGGCAAATCTGTCCTTTAGAACAGGGGTCCCTAACCTATGGTGAACTGTATAATTATTTCATTATATATTACAATGTAATAAAAATAGAAATAAAGTGCACATAAATGTAATCTATTTGAATCATTCTAAAACTATTCCTGGCCTGCCCAGTCCATGGAAAAACTGTCTTTCATGAAAATGGCCCCTGGTACCAAAAAGGCTGGGGACTGCTGCTTTAAAATGAAAGTGAGATAAAAACGAACCCAGACAAACAAAAGCTGTAGGATTTTATCACCACTAGACTTGCCTTAAAAGAAATGCTAAAGGGAATTCTTCAAGTAGATATGAAAGGATGCTAACCAACAACATGAAAATACATAAAAGTGTAAAATTCACTGTGAAAGTAAGAATATAGTCACATTCAGGATGCTCTAATACTGTATGGCAGAATAGAAATCACTTTTCACTCTAGTATAAAAGTTAAAAGACAAAAGAATTAAAAATAACTATAGCTATAATAATTTGTTAATTGATACACAACACACAAAAGATGTAATTGTGACATCACTAATATAAAATGTGTCAGGAGAAGTTAAAGTGTAGAATTTTTGCATATGGTCAAAGTTAGGTTCATATCAGCTTAAAACAGAGTATTATAACTACAAGATATTTCATATAAACTTTATGGTAACCACAAAGAGCGAGCCATAGTTCACATACAAAGGAAAAAGGAATTAAAGCATACCATTACAAAGAAAAATCATCAAATCACAAAGGAAGTTATCAGGAAAGAAAAAAAGGAACAAAGAATCTACAAAGCAAAAAAGAATTAACAAAATGGCAGTAGTAAGTCCTTACCTGTAATTAATTAATTTAATTTAAATGTAAGTGGATTGAATTATCCAATCAAAAGACAGAATGTCTAAATTGATTATTTAAAAAGAAAAAAAAAACAAGATTCAACTATATGCTCACTACAAAAAACTCACTATAGCTTAAAGGACAAACATATGCAGAAAGTGAAGGGATGGTAAAAGATATTCCATGCAAACAGTAACCAAAAGAAGAGTGGGGGTGGCTATACTTATATCAAACAAAATAGATTTTTTTAAGTTAAAAGCTGTCGTAAGAGACAAAAATGTCATTATATAAATAATAAAAGGGGTCAATTCATCAAGAGGGCTTAACAATTGTAAATATATATATGCACCTAATATCACAACACCTAAATATATTAAGCAAATATAAACAAAAACGAAGGGAGAAATAGAGAGCAATACAAAAATAGAAGGGGACTTCAGCACTCCACTTCCAACAATGGATAGATCATCCAGGCAGAAAATCAATAAATAAACATCAGACTTGAATAACACTACAGACCAAATGGACCTAACAGACAACACAGAATATTCCACCCAAACACAGCAGAACACACACTCTTTACAAGTACACGTGGAACATTCTCCACTATAGATTATACGTTGGGCCACAAGATAAGTCTTCACAAATTTTAAAAGATTGAAATCATGTCAACTATCTTTTTCAACCACAAAAGTATGAAACTGAAAATCAGTAATAGGAGGAAAATCAGAAAATTAACAAATATGTGGAAATTAAATAACACACTCCTGAACAACCAATGGATCAAGAAATAAATCAAAAGGGAGATTTTTTAAAACCCTAAGACAAATAAAAATGGAAACACAACATATTAGAACTTATGGGATGCAGCAAAAGCAGTTTTAAGAGAAAAGTTTATAGTGATAAACACCTACATTAAGTAAAAAAAAAAGATGTCAAAGAAAAAACTGAACATTATACCTCAAGTAACTAGAAAGAGAGGAACAAACTAAGCCAAAAGTTAGCAGAAGGAAGGAAATAATATAAGAGTGAAGGAGAAACAAATGAAATGGGAACTAGAAAAACAATAGAAAGATGAATAAAATTATGAGTTGTTTTTTTGAAAAGATATATAAAATTGATAAACCTTTAGCTAGACTAAGATTAGAGAAGATGAAAATAAACTTATAAATGAAAGATGAGACATTACAACGGATACCATAGAAATAGAAAGATTATTACTATGAGAAATTATATGCCAACAAATTGGATAACCTAAAGAAATTGATCAATTCCTAGAAATATAAAAACTACTGAGATTGAAACATGAAGAAACAGAAAATCTAAACAGCCTACTAATAAGTTGATTGAAGCAGTAGTCAAAAATTTTGCAGCAAAGAAAAGCCCAGAACCTGATTGTTTCAAAGGTGAATTCGACCAAACATTTAAAGAATTAATGCCAATCCTTCTCAAACTCTTCCGAAAAACTGAAAAGGAGGGAATATGCTATGGCCTGAGTGTATTCATCAAAATTCCTATTTTGGATATTTAATCCCCAATGCAACAGTGTTGGGAGGTGTTTAGATCATGAGGGCTGCACCCTTGTGAATATATTAATGCCATTACAAAAGGGCTTAACGGGGAGTTCTATCCTTTTTGCCCTTTTGCCTTCTGCTGTCTAAGGACACAGAATTCCTCCTCTTTGGAGGACACAGTATTCAAGGTGCCATCTAGGAAGCAGAGAAGAGCCCTTACCAGATGCCAGCACCTTGGTTCTTGGGCTTCCTAGCTTTCAGAACTTTGAGAAATAAATTTCTATTCTTCACAAATTACCCAGTTTCAGGTATGCTGTTATAACAGTGCAAACAGACTAAGACAGAACACTTCCAATCTCATTTACAAGGCCAGCATTACCCTGATACCAAAACCAGAAAAGAACAGTACAAGAAAAAAAACTACAGGCCAATATCCACTATAAACATAGAAGCAAAAATCTTCAACAAAATACTAGCAAAAAAAAAAAATTCAACAATACAGCAAAAGGTTCATACATCATGATCTAGTGGGATTTATCCTTGGGATGTAAGGATGCTTAACATATGCAAACCAATAAATATGATATACCACATTAATAGAATGAAGAATAAAAATCATAGAATCATCTCAATAAATACAGAAAAAGTACTTGACAAAATTCAATATACTTTCATGATAAAAATTTTCAACAAATTAGGTGTTAAATGAATGTACCTCAACATAACAAAGGTCATAGATGACAAGCCCACAGCTAGCTAACTACATATTCAATGGTGAAAAGCTGAAAGCTTTTCCTCTAAGGTCAGGGACAAGACATGGATGCCCACTCTTGCCACTTTTCCATATAACACTTGAAGTCCTACTTAGAGCAATTAGGCAAGAAAAAAATAAGTAAAATATATCTAAATCAGAAAGGAAGAAGTAAAATATCCTCTGTTTGCAGATGACATGGTATTACATATAGAAAACCTTAAAGACTCCAGCAAAAACCTGTTAGAACTAATAAACAAATTCAGTAATATTGCAGGACAGAAAGTCAACATGCACGCTCAGTAGCTTTTCTATCTCTAACAACAAAGTATCTGAAAAAGAAGTCAAGAAAACAATCCCATTTACAATAGCTACAAAAAATAAGCATAATATTCAGCAATAAATTTAACGAAGGAGGTAAAATACTTATACACTGAAAAGTATAAAACATTGATGAAAGAAATTGAAGAAGATACTCATCAATGGATAGCAATGCCATGTTCATGGATTGGGAAAATTAATACTGTTAAAATGTCCATATGACCTAAAGCATTCTACAGATTCAATGAATTCTCCATCAAAATTCCAATGGCATTTTTCACAGAACAGAAAAAAGCATACTAAAATTTGTATGGAATCACAAAAGACCCTGCATAACCAATGCATCTTGAGCAAAAAACAAATCTGGAAGTATCATGTTACTTGATTTCAAAATATATAACAAAGCTACACTAAACAAAACAACACTTGCATAAAAACAGATATATAGACCATTGGAACAGAATAGAAATCCCCAAAATAAATCCATGCATTTATATTGAATTTATCTTTGCCAAATTGCCACAAACACACAACGAGGGAAAGGCAGTATCTTCAATGAATGATATTGGGAAAATTCGATATTCACATAAAGGAGAATGAAATTGGACCCTCATTTCATAATACATACAAAAACCAACTCAAAATGGATTAAAGACTTACATGTAAAACCTGAAACTGTGCAACTTCTAGAAAAAAAGGGAAAAAAACAGGGAAAAATCTTCTTGACGTTGATCCATACAATAATTATTTTATACAACCCCAAAACTACAGGCAGCAAAAGGAAAAACAGACAAATGAGATTGCATCAAATTACAAAGCTTTTGCACAGTTAAGAAAACATAGACTTTGAGTGCCACGACACGTTATTATAATTTTTGCTTTAGCCATCAAATATGATTTAAGAAACTCACAAAAAGAGGGATAGTCTATTTTATTTATAGTTCACATAGTCTATTATTCACCCCAATTTATTTCACGTTCCACTATCCTTCCCTTTGTGAAGTTCCAATCTTTCATCTGTTATCATTTCCTTTCTGCCTGGAGAGCTTCCTGTAGCCATTTTTAAGGGTAGATACATATCTGCTAGTGAAAAATATTCATCGTTTTTCCTTGTCGGAGAATTCATTTCCCCTTCATTTCTGAAGGGCAGTTTCACCAGATAGGGAGTTTGTGGCTGACATGTTCTTTTGTTCTGCGCCTGAAAAACACTGGGCTAATTTCTTTTGGCCTCCATGGTTTCAGATCAGAAATCCACCGTCCTTTGAATTGGTGTCCCCCTGTAAGTGGTGAGTCATTTCTCTCTGGTTGCTTGAAGACTCACCTTTACTTTTCCAAGGCCTAACTGTGACGTGTCTTGGTACATATTTTGGGGTGGGGGGGAGGAGTGGCTATCCTATTTGGGATATACTCATCTCTTTCAATCTGTAGGTTTGTATCTTTTGCCAAATTTGGAAAGTTTTCAGCCATTACTTCTTCAAAAACTTTTTCAACTCCATGTTCTTTCTCTGCTTCTTCCTGAATTCTGAACATAGGAATGTTAAATCTTTTGTTTTACAGGTGCGTGAGCTCTGTTCATTTGATTTCCAGTCTATTTTCTCTTTGTTCAGATTAAGTTCTATTGAATTGTCCTCAAGTTCACTGATTCTGTCTTCTGTCATTTCCACTCTACTGTTAAGTTCTTTCAGTGAGGTTTTCTATTTTTTTCAAGGGAATTTGTAATTACTCATTCAATTGCTTTAAAATTTTTGTCAAATGATTATAATATCTAATTCATTTCAACTGCCTTTCCTCATTAAAATTGTGATCTTTTTTCTCTTCTTGGACGGGTTTCTTGGTACAGTGGGTGATTTTCTTGACATGAGAGGTGATTTTATACTGTATCCTGAATATTTGGATGTATGTTTAAGAGGTGGGTTTTCCCCCCTATTTATATCTTCTATTTTAATAGGCAGTCACCTGTTTGGGTTTAGCATGTGGGTTCCTCCTGACCTCCCTGAGTTGCTGACGTCACTGCTAGGGGAAGAGAGGTTCTCTGCTACCAGGGGTTTGGGGCTGGAGATAGGTTGAGCTGCCCTGGCTCTGCTGATGGAGCTGCCATGGCAGTTTGGTCCCATCTTTTCCGGCAGGTGTGAAATGAGAGAATGCTTGGCCTGAGGTGGGGCTCTGTTGGCAACATTTGTGTATAGACTGGGCCATCACGAAGTTCCAGCCAGGCTTCCTCTTTCCCATTCCTTTGGCCAGAGAAAGCACACATTCCCTTCCTTCCTCCCTCTCTTATTCCTTTCCTCACTGTCTCCCTCCTTTCCTTCCTTCCTTCCTCCTTCCCCTCCCCATTGTCTCTGTTCTTTCTTTCCTTCCTTCCTTCCCCTCCATCCTTTCTTGTCGGCAGTTCAGGGTCACAGGGCTCTCCAGTGGCCAGCCAGGGATATATGGGGGATCGGAAGAAAACCCAAGGAACTTGCCATGATGACTTTCTTCAAGTCCTGAGGTCCCTAGCCAATTCACTTTCTTCTTTCTTACCTTTTAGAATCCTTTTATGACTATCTGTTGGATTCTTTTGAGGTATTTAATGGTATAATATTTAGAGGGACAGAGCAAGTAAAAGTGAGTTTATACCATCTTGTCTCAGAACCCGGAAGCCACAAAATGCTTTTTAAAAATGGATTGTTTCATTTACTCTTAAAAAATCCTATTACTGATTTAAAATGAAAAGCAGCAAAGTAACTTATTTAAGGTGACCTAGCAAATTGATGATGAAGTGAGAGTTTATACTCAGACTGTCTCTAGAGGGCCCAGCTCCTTCTTCAGCCTCCCCATGACTACCCCAGGGGCTTTTGAGAGCAGGCATTCCCTGCCCCCTTCCTGCACCAGCACACACAGGGATCCATTCCCGAAGGGAACCAAAGTCTAGCTGGGGAATTGAGTGGTCTGTAAAACCCGATCTTCCATTTGAGAGTCAGTCCGAAATGGCAAAAAAGCTACACAGGAAATAAATTCAAATAAACTCAAACCAACTCACTGTGTTAGTAAATATTCTGTTGGCCAAAATATTAATACTAAACACAAAATGAAGAAGAGGACCTGCCCGATACCACTGACATCTAAATTTCCTACATGAGGGCGGCACATAGTAGATCCTCAGTAAGTATTCCCTGCCTGAAAACAAAATGAACCAGCCATTTTAAACACTGGATGAACCTTGGCTCAAATTACCTCCTGCCAGACAGTGTTCCGGAGAACAAACAACCACATCATGACACCCTGTGGAATATCAGAGATACTACACTATGCAAGCTCTATCAAAGCCCAAATTCAAATGGACACACGGAAAGCAAAAACGAAAACAGCTCCCCAAAGTGCATAATCAATATTTAAAGGTCTAGAATGCTCCTTTATCGTCAGCAGTCTGACTCCGATGGACAAGGCACTCTAAAATAAAAGTGCTTGCTTCCCGTGCTCAGTGCTTATCTGAATTCCAGAGCATTTATATGATTTCCTTTCTCTTAAAACTGATTTTAAAATGTGATCCAAACCCCTAACCAAGACAGCATGTTCCCAAATAGTATGGAATCTTGTGTAATTTTTCCTTTAGACATAAAATAAATAGGCAGCAAATTTAAAACATCCCCAAATTGTTACAAAACGAAACATCCTGAAAAAAAATCCAATGATTAAATGACAGGAAAAGTGCAAGGGAGCTTCGAGAAATATTCGTGATGTAAAAATATTAACAAGTGACTGCTGCAGACAAGATCTTCATGGTTTGCTAACCATGTCTAAACTTAGTGAGAGTATGGCAGGGTTGCTAAGAGGTTCAAGAGCCTCCAAAAAGGAAAAACTCCTAATATCATGTAAACTCATTTCTTCTGGACGTCATAATAGTCAGGAAGAAAATTTATTTTTGTTTGCTTTCCATATAAAAACCTGAAACCCATCAAATTTAGTATGCAAAATATTCCTATTTTTGAATATTTTGTATCCCCCCAACTAAAACAAAAAGTATACACAAAGGAATCATTGTTTGCAACAGAAGTACATTTGCACTACATTGAACAGTGATTACGAATTTCTGATGACACTATACTTTTATAAGAAAAAGTCATAGCTATATATGTTAAGTAGCTTTGGGATAAAGTTTCAACCATGCATACACCTTTCATTTTCATGAAATTCTGTATTTATTCCATAGTATCTAATATGAGAAAATTGGTCTGCTTATTGGAACACACAAGACAGTCAAAAGAAAAGAGGAATTAAAAAGGAAATAAGACAAATGGAAAAAGTACCTTATAAAATCTGTAAAATCTCCTGAAAACCATATGTAGATGACTGTGATTCTGAGAAATATATAACTGATCTTCTGCAGATTTTCATTGATACTTTTTCTTTTCATACTTACAAAATCATTTTCCACTAATTCTATTCTAAACTTAAAATTTAGTTGACAAGATACTACCTGCCTTTCATGCTTGCTTTGTTGCTGTTTAATTCCTAGACTACAATTCAACTGCAACTAACTTTAAAACTTAAGTGCATCATCTAATCTTTGACCATTTAAATAATGTATATTTTAGCAATTCAGATATGCTGTTAAGATCACACACACAAAAAAATCATTAAACTCTTCAGGGATAAAAGTCTTTTCTTGTCCACACACTGTCAATAAACAAAGTGCTAATCTTGTCACTTTTTTGGCCACTGTCTCAGGAATGCTTCTTAAGTACTCAAAGGATTAAATTAAATCTCACCTGCAGACAGGCTTTACAATTCAGCTGAAAACTTAGTTCTCAAAGGAAAATTACTTTCATTATCTTAAGTTAAAACCAAATATTCTGTCCTCTAGAATTTGCAGGAAAAGAGCAGCATCAAAGAAAACAATTCACTTCAAGAGAGTTTGTTCGTCAAGACCCTGTCTAAAAGAATTACTTAAGGGAGAATTCGTTTTAGAAAATATTTTCTCAAGGTCATTCTAAGACAGCTATAAAATTGTGTTATTTAAATTACTTCAAGTTGACGCATTTTTGCAAGTTTGACTGTGTTCTTGGGGTTTTAATATTTTTTTAAAAACAGAATTATTTTATGCATAGTCCTTGTTTTGAATTCTAAATTTGGCTATGGTCTTTTACTTTTTTAAGAGATTGTATAATTTTATGAGCTAAACATCTGAAACCTACCGAGGGAATAAAAAGAAGAGATTTATTGCCTTTGAGTTCAAAAATGAAATAATAGAAGAAACTAAATTTGAGATTAAAGGTATGTATTCATTTGGGGGAAAATGACAGCACTTTAGTACTCAAGAAACTATTTTCCAATGTAAAGTACTCTATCTATGCTCTTTAATTTAATTTAAGAAATACTTAATAGGATAAAATACTCATATTGCAGAAATTTTTCTCCTAAGAACAGATAGCATTTCAAAAAGTGCCCCCACCATGTTATTATAAGAGTCACCGGGGGCAGGATTAGGACGTGGTTCATTTTGGGGCTCTTGCATCTACTTCCTAAATAAACAAATCCTAACTCTCTCTCCCCAAATCAAATACAAACCCAGACAAGGGACAGGGAGATGAACTACTAGACTGAAAAAATAGAAACATTATGTCAAAGCGCCCTACATCGTTATTTGCAGACAATTTATTTTGTTATTGCTTAGTATCCTTCATGCTAAATGTTCTGTCCCCTACAGCAAATGTTCCATTTCAAAAACATAGTAACATGTGCTGGAAATAGAAACCAAAGCAATAGTTCTGGTGGCTATAGAATGTATTTTGTGGTAGATTAGAAAAATGCACATTAATGAAGCTCCGTATGTATGAATTTCACTATCAATATCATCTATAAAATAACCCAACAGTATATTAAAATTCTTTTTTAGTTGTTATAAAGCTTTATGAAATAGAGATTAAAGTGTATTTTACCATCATTAGGCTATCTCTAAAAGAGGGCTCTGTTAACATGCAAGAATTAAAGGCAATATTTGCAAATTCACTTTTTATTTTCATTTTATTAATAGAAACATGAAGAAGTGCAAATGAACAGCAACATTTCTTCAATTAGGTGCATAAGCATGACTTGTCAAAAGATCATTCTCTTAATATTTTTTTTCTTTGATTTGTACATTTGATTCTTTACAATATGTTTTACCTACACTTGGCAAGACTCACTCCAGCCTTAACCTTGCAGAGCCCAGTTTTGAATGGCCCTAGCAGGACCTCAAAGATGAATCCTACCTGTGCCCCAATTCCCCTTCACTTCAGATGGATTTCTTTAGGAATGTATAATCTTACCTGTCATTCTGACTAAAGCCACAGTGTTGTGTCTGAGCTTCACCAATGTTACACAGTAACTCTGAGCATCTTTAACATTTATGTCAAATATTTTGGAAACTAAACATGAAAGGACCTCTGGAGATGAGGAATTTGCATGAGGTTAAGGTCAAATCCCTTCTCAAGAATTTTTTGCGACACAGTGAGTTATGTTCTTCATTGGAACAAAGGGGTGGGTGGACATAAAGCCCTCAAGAATGTAATTCAGCAACCTCTGAGAGGCACTAGCATCCAAGTGATTTACACAACTAAATACATTCAGGGGTCCTAAAGGCATCATCTATTCCTATCACTCACTGTGTTGTGATGAATCATACATCTGCAAAAAAAAACACACCTCAATTATTAAAATATAAAAATTATATAAAATTGTGTGGCTTTCAATTTGATTGCATACAAGGATCAGCTGAATACCTGATAATGCAGATTCCCAGGCCTCCAACCAGAGGTGCTGATTCAGTAGGTCCAGGGAGAGGTTTGTGAATCTGCATGCTTAACAAGTGCTAGAAGTCATTTTGATCTTGCAGTCCGTGGACCAAAGCTTTAGAAACACTGGCACTCAAACATTTTTACATCAAACTGAGTGTGAAAAATAATAGTTACTCCCCATTTCTCCCTCAACCACCTTCTTCAAGAAACATTGCCAATATTCTCCCTTAGTCTCTAGTAACTGAGCTTATTTTTAAAAGGTCTGAGAATTCAAGAAGCATTATTCACTGACATTTAGGAGAACCCCGAGGACATGGGTCCAGGAAGAGGGTAAGGGCTTGGGGGGATAGGGAAACAGTTCCTCTTCCCTTACACCTTCCTTCTTAAGAATAGCACAGACATCAGTGGTGTTTGCATTGATACTGACATCTTCTATAAGAAAGCAAACGGCATGCAAAGATCCTGTCTCCTATCTTCGCATTGCTCCTTCAATAAAATAACATAAAGTAACTCACCAGTTACTTTACGACAATTCTGTCCATAGCCTATCTTCACTTAGAACCCATTGGAGGCCAAAGATAAAACAAAAAGGCTGAAGATACAACAGTCACCCATAAAAATAACTAGACCTGAAAAATCCTAATGGACAGAGCTTCAGCATCACTGAGACAAATTCTGCGTATTCTCTGCCTCTCAAGTTCCTAGTAAAAGAACTTCATGGGATCTTCAATGTATTGGGGAGAAGCAGCACAAAAAGATGATGAACAGTCAGCCTGTAGTCCTGTGATTTAAACCCCAGGGCTGGACAGATGAGCTGAAATAGTTAAGAAAACCTTTCATTTTCTTCCTTTCGAAGTTTAACATCGTTCATTCCTTCCAGCAGTAACCATCTGCATTTGAGAGGTCTGATTACAGCACATGCAGAATTTACAAAGTAAAATAATGACACAGGCCCCAGATTCATTCTGCTAATGGAATGGAGTCTGTCTTCTGCAAAGTGTCAAAAATTCAATCTCATCTGCTAGCCTGACACTGAAGAAAACGTAAACTGGGCTTCTTTTCCCAATTAAATTCAGGGTTCCTTAAACTTTCCTGGGAGGCTAGTCTTGTTCTGAAATCGGATATTTAAAGAAGAAGTCTGCTTTTGTTTATGTACTTTTGTTTCCTATTAAGATCCAGAATGTGTTTTGTTCTTTTATTGTCCAAGGCAGCTTCCCTACGTGTATTTCGGAATCTCACGGATCGATGTTCCAGGATGGCGATCAACAACTCCTATGGTTTGTTAACAAACTCCTCTGGTCCCCTAATACCTCTGGATGCTGTCCTTAATCGGAGGACACACTTGGGGTGAGTGATCCAAATCCAGATGTATCCAAAGGTGCCACGCTGCAGGTCACTGCAAAATTTCTTGCAGAAGTATATTAAAATGTAAGGGGCTGCTGCAAGGCAGCAAGGGAGCCTTCCAAAGGAAAATAGATCAGAATTCATAAGCCAGATACTTTACTAAAAATTAGTTGATGTGTACTGTGAACAACTATGAAACCAAATGCAGCACTTAAAGCACACAACATATTTAAATAAGCCCTTTGAACAAAATTAAGGGGAAAACTGGGAAATATTTGAAGTGTTACACACAGGGAAAGATACCAGGAGTTGCTGGTAGGTCTGTTCCAAGGCAGCTTACATACATTTAAGTACTTTTTTAAGAAGGAAAAGATAGTTGTAACTTAAAAAAAAATAAAAGCAACTTGCTCTTATGCTTAAGTTCCCACAGGCTCTCCCCCTAGGCTTCCTCTTCTCCGTGGTTCAGTAATTGCTGGCAAGAGGGGCCACTTGCACCCTCAAAATAAGGGGCAAGTGGCTAATTATTTCTGTATAAGCCCATGTGCAGACTCAATCAGTTGCAGATGTAGAGTTGTACCCACAAAAAAAGCAGCAGCTTCTATGCTACAGGGCCCTAGATACCGTGGAATTCCAAGAGAGCAATACAATAACCCCGTAATTCATTGGGCGAATCCCTATTTAGTCCCCCAAATGGGCTGCCTGGTGATTTTCTTTAAAACAAATTAATAAGAACAGCACTCACCTCCCTCCCAAAAAGGACTTAAGGATATTCAGGTGATATTCTGATGTGCAAGTCAAATCTGCTCTCAATACTTATCTTGGTCTAAATATTATACCTTAAGTTCCTTCAGTGTTTTGCCTAACTCTGCCTCAGTCTTCTTTTAATTCAGGAAGAGAGGGGACAGGAAGAAACCGTATGCCCAGAGGCAGACTTCCCAGTGCCAGGCATTGTGTTTGCTGATGGAATCCACATGGCAATCCCATGATTTCGTGACAGACAAGAGTCACATTGTTACCAGATGGAAAAGTAAGACTTGAACCCAAGTCTGTTACATTCCAAACACAGTGCTTGCTTTTTTTTTGTTTTGTTTTTAATCCATAGTCAGCTACCTGCTGCTTTAATATTTATTTTTTAATATCTACTGTGGATTGGCCACCGCATGCTCAAGATCAGCTCTCCTATAAGCATTTATTTCAAACTGCTCTGACTACATGCTATAACACTTCCCTCTGGCCCCTTCCCTCCCACAAGCCCAGTCTCAGTGAAGATCAAACAGGTACAAGACAGCACAAGGAAAAGTCTTCATTAATAAGAAAACTAAAGCATCTTCTTTCTCAATATGCCTACTTATATATTTTTTTAATTCCTGTTGTATGCCAGGTAGCTCTGCAGACCTGGTGAAGAGGCGAGATGAAGTCCCTGCCCCTGCAGGGCTTACATATAATTGGAGGACACAGTCAATAAACAAGCTAATGAATGCACATAAAATGTAGGAACTTCAGACAGTGATAAGTACAAAGTGCTATGAAAATAAATAAATAAATAAACCAGGTCAGGGAATAGAAAGTGATGGGGTTTGGAGTTAAGTTATGTGAGATGGGTACCAGGAAGACTTCTTGAAGGAGGTGACATCTGAGCAAAAAGGTAGATGACAAGAACAACCAGCTGGGGAGAACTGCAATGCAAAGGCTCTGAGGCAAAAAGGACGCAGGTAGTTCCAAATAGCTAGAGGGGAAAGAGAGAGGGGGTGATGGTACAGATGAGGCCAGTGAGGTGGGCAGAGCCCAGATTGCACTGTGAGAATGCTAAGGACCTTTATTCTGAGGGCAGTGTGAGCCTTTAATTCTTTGAGCATGGTGACAGCATGATTGGACTTGCGTTTGTTAAAGATGAGGCTGGCTTCTGTGGGGAATGGATGTGAAGAACATGTGAAAGCAGGAATGGTTGGTAGGAAGCCCCCACACATGCAGGCAAGATTACTGCGAAGAGGAGCTCAATGTGACAGTGACTAAACAACTTTAACAGGTGAAGGGACA
Organism: Eulemur rufifrons; assembly: GCF_041146395.1. Taxonomy (NCBI): domain Eukaryota; kingdom Metazoa; phylum Chordata; class Mammalia; order Primates; family Lemuridae; genus Eulemur; species Eulemur rufifrons. The sequence continues at coordinate 160,043,097 of NC_090989.1, forward strand.
AACAACTGCAGTTCATCCATGCAATGGAATACTAGTCAGCAATAAAAAAGAACAAGGCTGGGCACGGTGGCTCACGCCTATAATCCCAGCACTCTGGAAGGCTGAGGCAGAAGTGCTTGAGCCCAGGAATTTGAGGCTGCAGTGAGCTATGATGACACCACTGCATTCTACTCAGGGTGACAGAGTGAGACACTGTCTCAAAAATAAATAAAATAAATAAAATAAGCAATAAAAAAGAACAGACTATTGATACCCAAAACACCACTGTTAAACCTCAAAAGCATTATGCCAAAGGAAAGAAGCCAAACCCAAAAGACTACATGTGAATGGCTCCATTTATATTACATTGTACAAAAGACAAAACTACTTGGACAAAGCAACAAATCAGTGGTTGCCAGGGGGCTTGAGGCTGACTGCAAAGGGATATGAGGGAATTTCGCAGGGCGATGAAACTGTTATCTTGATTGCAGTGGTGGTCACATGACTGTGTGCATTTTTTAAATGCATAGATTGTACATCAAAAAGGGTAAATTTTACTGTATGTAAATCATATCTCAATTTGTTCGAAAAAGTGACTGCACTAATAGATAGTGCTTATATGTCTAAAGGTTGTACCTCTAAGACTCAAGGGTGGCCTCCAAGAGCTATTTCTGCACAGCTATCTCAGTCTGGGATACTCTCCAGTTGGATCCGGGATCTGCAGGGGACTAGGGTAGAAACCAGCTGGTGAATTGTTAAGGCTGCCTTGTCTCAGTTTCACATGCAACAAAGGGTGGGAAAGTGTTAGGGTCAAGTGTGGAATCCATGCCTCTCCTGCAAGGCCCTCCCCGCTGCCCCTGCCTAATTCCCCAGCCTCCTCTAAGCCTGTCCCTTTGCTACAGTCACATTGAAGTCCTTGAACTAACTGCCCTGTCTACCCTACATATTCTCTCAGCACCTACACTGCCTCACTGACAATCCCTGCAACTGTAGTCAGGTCATTTACTCCGTAATCTCAGCTTGATGATTGTGTATTGACTGTCATTTTCCACTATGCCAAAGCTCCATTGGAGCAAGGACTCCATCTCTCCCATCCCGGGCTGTATTCTCAGCACCTGGCACACAGTAGGCCCTCAATACGTATGTGCCAAATGAAATTCAGTAAATTGCTCATTAGAGATAGCAGGTCGGCCAGGTGTGGTGGCTCAAGCCTATAATCCCAGAACTTTGGGAGGCCAAGGTGGGAGGACTGCTTGAGGCTAGGAGTTTGAGACCAGCCTGGGCAACAGTGAGACCCTGTCTCTATAAAAAATAAAAAAGTTAGCCAGGCATAGTGGTGCACGCCTGTAGTCCCTGCTCCGGAGGCTGAGGCAGGTGGATTGTTTGAGCCAGGAGTTGGCAGTTGCAGTGAGCTGTGATCACGCACTGCACTCTAGCCTGAGTGACAGAGTGAGACTCTGTCTCTAAAAAAAGAAAAAGAAAAAAAATATTAGGTCTATGGTCTGGGACTCTGGAACATCTTCTTGACTCTTCTAAAGTAGTAATTAGGGAAAGCAGATGAGAAACTCATACAAAGCTTTCACAGACAGAAGAAAGCCCCTTCACCACTCTTTCCCGAAGCACACAGCCAGAAGCACTCAAGAGTGCTTGTGAGCCAAGAGAAGACACAGGCAGGCCTATTAATAGTTCAGAGTGAGGCACTTCTCTGGGCTGTCGGCTTAATGGGAACTCTGCTTGTTCCAGAAAGAATGCAACTGGTGATTGGTAGATTCAATGAGAGACCCAAGAATAATTTTCTAAGGCTCTCTTGGAACTCAGAGAAGTGCTAGAATGAAAACATTTACCAACAGATTAAGGTGGTTTCAACATTTTCATTATAAACCCCCACTTTTAGGGGCTTACATGATAAACCAGCAGTAAAACTTTAATTCTAAACTGAAGCTTGGAAAATAATGATGGACTGTCTTCACAGCTATTTTTAAGAAAAAATGGGGGTCGGGGGGGAGAGAGAGAGAGAGAGAGAGAGATCACTTGTAAGTTACTGAATTGCCAAAAAAGAAAAACTGAAAAGTAGTTTTAGTGTTTCTTTACATCATCCTTGTAGAGAGAAAATATCTTTGTTTTCAACATCAACCTTGAGAATCAGAGATCAGAGATGAGACCATTGCACAAACAGAGTAGATCGTGGGAAAGCTGACTCAGGCAAAATAGGACATTGACTTCTATCAACATGGTCCACTGGGCAGCCACTAAAAAATACACAGATTTAACCTGGTCACATTATTTGTCAGCATTAATGCCACAACGTAGAAAACAGCAACTCCTGCTCTTCCTTAGACATAATAAATTGAGCATAAACTATGCTCTCTTAGGTCCCTATGGCCCCAGAGAGAAAACCAGACTTTGAGAAGTATGAGTAGTGCATACACTGTCCATTTTGCTTAAAAGAAATTAGAAATGACAGTCTGACAATTCTAGCAATGTGCCACTGTCCAGGACTATACAATCCCAGCATGTTTCCAACCAAGTTCAGAGGTTGCACCCTCATGGATGCCCTATGGATAGTTTAACAATCACTGCAGACTTGTTTGCTGGGTAAAAAGCTACAGGTTGCTTTCAGCCAGAAAAAGAAAAAGAGCTTGACATGGTGTGGCCATATGGATTCTGTTCTGGATTCTGTTCTCAATCCATTTTAGATTTCAAATTAGAGGTACTAAATAGAGAGCCAGTATTGTGGGAAAAGACAGCAGTATGGCAACGTGCAGGGTTGGCCAAACTTTGGCCCACAGGCGAGTTTCCAGCCCACCACCTGTTTTTGTAAACAAAATTTATAGAAACCCAGCCATGTCCATTCATGTAGGTATAGAGTCTATACCTGCTTTAGTGCTACAAACAGCAGAATGGAGTACTTGCAATGGAGGCCATCTGCCCTTTAAGAAAACATTTGATGAGCCCTGGTACAGTGCAAACGAGGAGACAGATCTCTAGGTGACCTTAAGCAGGTTACCCAATCTCTTTGAGCCTCAGGTTCATCAACTGTGAAATGGGGTAACAGTAATACCTATCCCATAGGATCGTTATGGCAGCTACAAGAGTTAATGCACGTGTGGAAAGCTGGGAGGAAACGCAATTTTAAGAGGCGCACTCGAGTTTCATTTGGGGCAAAATGTTGCCCCTGCTTAGGGAAACCTGAACAACTAATTACATAGTCCTTTTTATGTGGGAAGGATGAGAGGCTGGAGGTGTGGTCTGTAGGGAGGCAGAGGAACATGAAGAGACCTAAATTTCACTATGCTCAGGTCGGGTAGGGCTGAAGGTGTGAAGAAAGGTCGTCAGGAGGGCCAGGGAGAGAAGTGGGTTAGGGAGGAGGCCAGGCAGCTTGGAAGTTGCTGAAATGAGCAAGCAAAGGTGACCAGTGAAAAACTCCACAGGGTGAGGCAGCTTCTTGAACAATCAGGACGTCTGACGCTCCATTTTCTCAAGTCTGCCCTGCTATGACATAAGCCCTGCTCTCCCACTCCAGTCTTCAGGAAATGCTACTCAGCCCCAAGTGCCTTGTGTGAGCGATAAGAGTGGGAATCACAGGGAAGGGGCCGTGTTCCAGGACTGGGTAAACAGAACGACCAGGCCCACCAGGGGAAGGAAGCGTAGGTGAGCTCAACGGTGTAACAAGGATGGAAATTCACACCTGAGAAGGGGAGATGTGGAGGAATGCAGAGAACCCCCGGGGAGGGGAGAGCGAGCATCTTACTGGATGTCAGGTAGGACATGCATCTCAAAGGACAGGGTGACCTCAGCTGACACCTGAGTTCTGCACATCAAGAACAGCACAAGAGCTGACACACAAAAGGCTATCCTGATCTTTCACACATCCTTATCATTATGATTACTGTTGCTGTTATTATTTACTAGAATCCAGAAAGCTTGATTCCCGTTATTTTTCTATCTCACGATCTCAATCAAGCCATTGAAACCACTTCTGGACCTCAGCTTCCTCATCCATAGAAATGGGCATGATAATTGCTGCCCCAATGACTCCATAGGATTATGGAGAGGGTGAAATGGAACATGTGCCCTATGAAAATTATAAAGCCCCCTCCCATCGTAAGATGGCATCATTCAGAAATAGTTGGCATTTTGTAAGTAAAACTTTAGCCCAACCCCTTAAAACCAAAACTTCAAAGCTCTTGAAGCAGTTTACATTTCTCCCATCTAAATTCCAGGCAATAAAACTGTAACCTCCTCAAAGTTGCAGCAGGAGACACAAAGGAGGAGACAGGCCAGCGGCAGCTCACGGTCCCCTGTGGCTGAGATAATTTATTCAAAAATGCACCTTTGAATCATCTGCAAACTCTTCCTTCAAGTTCCCACTAAGTTAAACTTCGCTAACAGCTATCAATTACATGGCAATCATCACATCCACTTGGTTTTTAGGATTAAGGTTACACTCTTTGGTAAAAGAGAGTAACATAAACTTATCTTTTTAATAAAATTGTGTACAGTACCTGCATCCCAACCTATGGCTCTTTCTCTAGGGATGTCAGGTAGTGCTTAAAGAGAAACAGTTCTGTGCCCACATGCGGATCAGAGTGATGAATCTGCTTTGAATTGGAATAAGGAAGAACAAACATTATTGAACAGGGGAAATCAAGTTCAAGGGTTTCAAAATACAAATTCCAGAGACACTCCATTCAAACCACTGCACCTAATTTTGAGATAACCTGAATGAAGTCTAGGTGTGGAAGACCGTGGTATACCATTATATTACTGAATAAATGCCATTCGTATACATGATGGTATATATAAATGTGATTGGCTGTTATGTATCGATGATTATGTCCCATGTTTTCTGCTGGGTACTTTTCACCCCTGCTGAATACGTTTAACATCCATTATCTCATTTTACTCTCATAACGGTCCCATAGAAAAGATATTCTCTCCTCTTATTTTATCGATGAGGAAACTGAGGCTTAGAGGGATAAGATAACTTGACTGAGTCCACATAACTAGTGAGTCACTGGCTTAAGACATTGTCTGTCAATAAAACATGGGCCATCTCTTTTAGAACAGCAGTTACAATCACGTGGCTTTGCTAATACCAAGGCAAGCAAGTTGGGAAAAACTGCTGCAGTCACCATCAAAAGCCTGTTTTCAAGATGCTTCCATTTTTATTGTCATTCAAAATTGCCCTCATGCTCTCTATATGTACTTTTATTATCAAAAAGCAATTAAGATCCGCCGTGGGCCAAATGTCAGTCTTCAGAGGCGCACAGTCCTCATGGCAGTGCGATGTAATTCAATATCGCAACACAGAGGCTCCGAAAGACAATGCTAGTGTTAGGTTGCAGCATTCATTACCTCGGGCGAGACACAGGCCCTCTGTGTATAAACTATCAAAGCCCCACTAAACTCAAACTGAAACGCTGAACATGGCGACCTGGGCCCCGTTAATCAACATCTGCTCAACAGTTTGTCTCTTTCCACCCAGCAAAGGGAATGCGATACAGCCTCCAGGCTATAAAGCCTGGGTAGGCCGAAGAAACAACCTGAGCTTCTAGATGGGATGGCAGTGTTCCCCCAATGGCCAGGGCAGACTTGGGGAGAAAAGACAGTCATCGGTTGCTTTCGAGTTTCAGAGACTTCTCTCTCCCAGCAGAACAGCAAATGGAGCAAGTCATTTTCCTCTCATCTAAGGAGTGATATCACTTTTTCAGACAATAAAATACATGGAAAGTGAAATGGTTTGATTATCTTTAGCACCAGTAAATTTTATTGTAATCCATGGCCAAATATATTTATGTCTGGTTCAGATACACAACCTTAGCTCCTATTGTTCGGAGGAAATTTGACTTAAAAAACGTTGGTCATCAAGTCTGCCCCGAAGAGCGCAAGCAGTACTTTTCCTACTAGAATGTCCTGTGTAACAGCGAGACGGACACACTGCGGAGGTGGCGGAGGCTGGCGTCCAAATCCGCCGCTCTCTGGAGGCCCATCAGCCCCATCATTAGCGCAACCCAGCTGCCCAGAGACTCTTCTTATTTTCAGCAAATTCATTCCAGCTCTACTTCTTGGCCCATCCCACTCTGAGGCTCTCCTCTGTCTGCACTTGCAGCCCCTTGTGTTGAGAACTGCCACGTTGTGGTTGGTTCTGTCTGCCCACATTTCAACAACAATAACAGCAGGGCTGGATCCAGATTTTGTGAGGCCTGAATTGGGTAGGAGGGGGGGCAGTTGGGTAGTTGGGGGGGACTCTTTACAGAAATACCTTACTTTTGCACAATTTACACAACCAAAAAACATGAGACCATACTACCAGGGTTTTTGAAGAGACTTGTACAAGGGCAGAGGTGTGAATTTGGGCATCATTAGCTTCTAAGCAAATTCATCTCCGATATGTAACAATGAATATTTACTGAGCAATATCCATATCACTTCTAGTCCACCCTGCCTCACCAGACCAAGATCTTAACCTTTGACATGTGACAATTCTTCCTTCATCTGGAGACAAATGCTTTTGAATATTTGTCTCCAGAGGACACAAGGTTTGGTCTGTTTGATTCCCAACAGATAATTTATGTAGATTCCCATATGGAGGGAAGGAAGACATGAAATGTTGTTTGGTCTTTATAGTTTCCTCAGTGTCATAAGGACATCTGCATGCTTGATAGGACTTTGTGACGTTTCTCAAGGGACATAGGAGAAACCTACTTTTCAATGCCCCAAATAAGAAAGGAAGAGTTACAACTTGGCAGCCTCACTGTGAACCATCTCAGAAAAGACAGACATGCAAATCAACAACACCGACCAGGTCATGTCCTTGAAGCTGACCTGGACTAAATCCGTTTCTAGTCTGGGCCTTATGAGAGAGCTGGGGTGTCCTAGCAGTACCTGGACATAGTTGTCAACCTTCAAGAGCTGAGATATCCGTGCTGGTAATAACTGGTCATTGCTTAATGCAGTATCAATAGAGAACAGAAGGGACAATGTGACAAGTGGTCTCTTAGAGCTCTCAATCCTGTACTCACTGCCTTACTAAAAAAAAAAAAAAAAAAAAAAAGCAGCAGCCAATCACCATGTTAAGGGTTTGGCATGAAAAATGGTGCCTTTCCTGATCATTTATTTGATTAGGAATGCCCCCCCCCCAAAAAAAAGGATTCATCAGGCACCTTTTCACTCATTCTCCATGAATCTGCACAACTTCTTAATGAAGTGGGTAACATGACCATGTTTGTCACAGATACGGGGGAAACAGAGGCTGAGGAGGTCTAAGAAACTGTTCTAACCTACAGAGTTAGAAAAGAAAAAAGCCAAAATTTAACCCCACGTGTTTTCTTCCTCCCATTGCCCTAATAATATCCTTTTAATTCTCACCTTCTCCCCCTCCCTCCACACACATCATAAACAATGGCTTTAAATCTTAACACAACTTTTTTATTTTTTATCTTTTATTTTTTAATTATAAAATATAAAGTTTACCATCTCAACTATTTTTAAGTGTCCAGTTCCGTGATATTAAGCAATCATCACCACCATCTATCCACAGAACTTTCTTCATCTTGCAAAACTAAAGCTCTGTACCCATTAAATATAACTCCTCAACTTAAAACATTTTTTTTTTTTTCCTTTCTTTCAGTTTATCAGCATCATGCCCCACATTGCTTAATTTTTGCTTTGGGCCCATGAAATCTTCAGAACTGCTGGATTCTTCTCAATTGCAAAGTCCTTGGCGAGACCTCAGCTGACTATGCAGTGTTCTGATGTAGCTGCCTGGTTCTCCAGCCTCTCTTGGTTGTACCTAAAATGTGCCACACAAAGCAACTTGCCAGAATCTTGTTTTCTTCTGTTAAATTGAGATAAGAACAGTAACTACCTCACTGACACACATAGGTATTGTAAGAATTAAATGAGACGATCATTCAATATATTTCACACATATTGATTATTGTATGGCAGATGCTGATCTAGCCATTAGGAATACATCAGTACACAAAATAGACAACAATCCCTGTCCTTGTGGAACTTAGATTCTAGCAAAGGGTGGCAGATGGAAGATAATAAATTGGTAAGTAAATGATAGGTGAAATACTACGATAAAAAATAAAGTAGAGCAAGGTAAGAAATATAACGACCTACCCCTTTAGTTCTGTATAAATATTCAAATAAGACAATTTTTTAAAACATTTTACTTTGTATTATATTCCACATTAAATTCTTCTCCAAATAATTGATTGCTAGTTATCAGGTATCCTGACAGTGATATAATCAATATGAATTTCAGAGAATCACTTGTAAAACAAATCCTCAATTCTGATTACAAATTTTTGTATCAAGACACCCTGGACTTGATAATCAGTTGTCCTCTGGCTATAACGGCTAATATCCAAACATATTCTCAAGTCACAACTATCTGCAAACCTCCCCTTAACATTTAGGGAGATGCATAACTTGACAAGGCAGATGTACACCTTGACAAGGCAGATGTACGGACCTGTGACTGATCTCTGAAACTGTTGCGACCCCTGGACTTACTCCGACAGCAGGCTCTTGGGAAGGTCGTAAAGTTGGAAAAGTTTTACCCTCTGATCCACAACCCTCCCATTGCTCACCACACCACCCTCCGAGGTGCCAGTATTCAGTGTCTCCTCCACCAATTCTGCCACCACCCTTAATCCTTTCTTCTGGACAGGCAAAGTCCCTCAGCCCTCTGATGTGGTTTGATGGTTAATTTTATGTGTCAACTTGGCAGGACCATGATACTTAGGTATTTGGTCAAACATTATTCTGGATGTTTCTGGGAGAATGTTTTTGGATGAGATATACACTGAAGTCAGTGAACTTTGAGTGAACAGATTACACTCCATAATATGGGAGGGCCTCATCCAATCAGTTGAAGGCCTGAGTAGAACACATGGCCTGCATCCCCTGGGCAGGAAGGAATTCTCCAGCAGACTGCTTCGGACTTTATGTGCAACATCAGCTCTTCCTGGCTCACCAGCACATTGTCTTGGAGTCTACAACTCTCTCCTGAATCTCTAGCCTCCCCCATCAGATTTTGAACTGGCCAAGCCTCCACAATTACATGAACCAATTTCTTAAAGTAAATCTCTCTCTCTCTCTCTCTCTCTCTATATATATATATATATACACACACACACCTCTATTGTTCTCTTTCTCTGGAGAACCCTGACTGATACATGTAGTCCTTCCTTCTCTACTGCAGACGCCTTAGTCAGGGGCCTTCCCACTCTCCTCTGGCAAAGGATCAATGAGGGAACCATAGAAAGCCAGAAGTTACAAGGCTTCTTGGGCTAAGGAGGCAAGTGGCTTTGGGCAACCTTCTTCAGATTTCTGGCCCGCAGTTTCCCTATCTGAAAAATGAGGAGACTTGCACTCAAAGATTCTTAATTTCCATCTTTGCCCAGAAGTCCTCTCTGAATGATTTAGGAGAGCTAGACGTATTCTCCGAATTTAAGTCTTTTATCCCAAATCATACCCTATTGTGCTATACCACAATTCTTTCTTCAGTGTTGTAAGAAAAAACTGTGCTCCAATAAAAAACTATTATTCAGATCATACCCTTTAAGGTTATCTGGTTCTAGTCTTTTACTGCCTATTATACAACTTCGTAAATTATACATAATTGATAGCACACACAAAAAAAGTCCTGTCTATAAACATGTAGACTCTGAATTGTTGAGTAGAGGTTATATTGACTTTCTCTCTGCAGTTGGGGAAAAACCAGCTCTGCCTCCAGCTGCACATTCATTTCAATATTCCTGATCCACAAATATGTCTGTACTCTAAATTCTCTATCCAGTTCTAATATCTGCCTGGTTCCCTCACGATTTAATGAGTTAATTAAAATCTTTAACATGTGTTCATTTTATAACTGTATCAGAGTCATAATTTTACCATTTTTTGAAAATTATCTTTGAATGAGTTCTGTCTCCCCTTCTATGCTGAGAACATGTTAAGTATATGTAATGTTTGCTGAATAAATGAACAAAAAAGTGAATGAACTAATAAATGAACATAGTCTTTCTCCATGAGCACATAGAGATATTTATTATACATGCATAGATAGTGGTTCACAGGAACCTCAGTTCATAACCTATTGCTGCTGCTTATCAGCTGCATTACCTAGAGTGATCCTCTGCATTTCACTTTCCCCATCTGCAAAATGGGAAGAAAACCCCCCTTCAAAGGTTGCCATTAGGATTAAAAGAAATAATCCATGCAAATGGCTTAGTACTATGCATGGAAGTCTTGGAAGTATTCAATAAATTGTACCTATTATCATCATTTTTAAACAGGTTGACACTTGGGCGATTGTACATATTCTGTCTCTCATCTAGCAGCCCCAGAGTGCCCCATACCCAACAGGTGCTTCATAACGGCTAATGACAGTGGTGGTGACCACAACAGTTCCAAAACCTCCTGGCCTGCCAAGCTTAATAAAGTGTGTTATCCATTCTTCCAGACCACTGCTGGAGATGTTACAGCCTGACCTTTTATTGATCCCAACATTGTCCCAATGGACCCTGTTCCACTGTAATTTATTACAACAGCCAAATTGAATCCACATGACAGTGCACAGAGCCAATTCTCATTGAGGTTCTCCCCCTCTTCTGCCCCCGTCCCCACTGCCCCCAAAGATTTGTGGAGACACTGAATTAGATGATTTACTCAATTCCAGATATTACAGCTATTGAATTCCTTTCTTTAATCTTGCACATCCACCTAGAAAACGATAAAGATGGCCTGGCATGATTTGTTCTGCACTCTCGTAAATTTATTATTAATGTGGAGTCAGTAACCTTCACTTGCCTGCTCAATTCTTCCCAGCCATGGTCTTTATCTTGAGGAATTCAAGTTGCTTGTTGCTACTGACGTCTCCTATATTCCTTAAGCCTTTATTCCCAGCTATTATAGAATCTGCTCGATCCTGTTTTATATGTGTGCAGTAGTGCCTGCAGCCAGAGAGCTATCTTTCTGGACTTGCCTCTTTCCGTTAGGTTATTAAGTATGAAATGTCTGATTTCCTTAAGTACTAAGTTTGACAGTTGATATCTCTAACTTTGACACTTCTTGTTTTATTTTTATTGTGAAACTACATCCTCATTCTCTCAAAAGTATAGTTTGGCTTGTGATTATCTTTCAAATTTATTTTAGAGCATTTTTTGTGAAACCATGGATAAATCAAAAATTCATGTTATTTTCAAATATGAGTTCTATCATGGAACCAATGCAGCACAGACAGCTCAAAATATCAATGAAGTGTTTGGGAAGGATGTGGCTAATGAATGCACAGTACCTCGATGGTTTAAGAAGTTCTGTTCTTTCTGTTCAATTTTAATCTTGAAATGAGCCACATGGGTGATCTGAGACCAAGGTGGATAATGATGAGCTGAAAGCTATAGTAGAAGGGAATCCATCTCAACCTACTCATGAATTAGCAGCAAGGCTGGTTGTTACTATTCCAATAATATTGGATCATTTGAAACAAATTGGCAAGGTAAAGAAGCTGGATAGATGGGTTCCACGTGAATTAAACAAGCGTCAGAAGAGAGATCATCTCAAAGCTTGCCTTTCTTTGTTGTCATGACATAAAGGTGAACCATTTCTACACCATATTGTTACGTGTGATGAAAACTGGATTCTTTGTGACGATTGCAAGCGTTTGGCACAATGGTTGGATAAAGAAGTACCAAAACACAGTCCAAAACCAAATATTCATCAAAAAAGCTAATGGTGTCTGTTTGGTGGTCCAGCATTGGTATTACCCATTATAGCTCCCTGAAACCTGTCAATCATTACAATGGATGTCTACCGCAACCATTTTAGAAGAAATATTGAAGATGCTTGTGATTAAGCAGCCGAGATTGGTCAATAGAGACAGGCCAATCCTCTTGCTAGACAATTCTCACCATGTGTCACACATACAATGCTGCTCAAACTACAAAGGCTGAACTTGGAAACCCTCTGTCAACCACCATATTCAACAGAACTTGCACCAACTGACTACCACTTCTTCCAGGCTTTTGACCACTTCTTGCAAGGAAAAATATTCAATTCTCAACAAACTATGGAAAATGCCTTTTGTAATTTCATCACCACTTGCTCTCCAGGCTCCTTTGTTCCTGGCATAAGCAAGCTACCGTTGAGATGGCAAAATTGTGTTGATATTTTAGGCACACACTTTGATTAATTGTACTGCTTCTTGAGATATAATAAACTACACCTTTGATTCGAAATCAGACATTTCACATTTAACCACCTAATATCTACAAGTTTGCCAAAAGATGTCTGAGCAAATTAGCACCTCCTGTGCACCGTAAGGCAATTTCAGTAGCTAAAATTGACATTCTTGATTTTTCCTTCAGTTCAACACAGGGATGATCTCGCAGGCTCTTTCCCTATCACAGATCATTGATTTTGTAAGCATTTTAGATGTTGTTTTCTACCCTCTTCTTCTCTCTGTGGGCTAGACTAACTCACACTGACACTCGAATTAGGAGACTTATCTAACCAGACTAGTTTGTCAACCACCACAACACTTAGCACACACTCTCTGTTTGGTTCCCATATCCTTGATTATGGAGACACCACAAAAGGAGGGAAGGGACTTTAAAGGATGAATTATTCAAAGAAAAAAATGTTTAGCTTAAAATTCTAAATAAAGATCTTGTGACACCGACATGAAAAAATATATAAACCACACAGAAATATACAACAAATGTTTGAACTATGAACGGAAATGAAATACCAAACCAAAGACACAATTACAGTTTCCTAGAGTTTAGATTTGAACATGGCAAATAACATATATTTCCTTATAACAATTGCCATGTTTACCAGAGATTTAAGTTAAAGTTACTGTAAACAGAGCAAATATATAAATTTCCTTGGGTACTTAACTAAGTTCTATAACTGTGCTATTTAGTCAAGTGCTATAAAAAACGTTTTAAAAGGGAGGTTTAAAATAATGCAGAGGAAAACTAGCTGATATATACACGAATAAAAGCATGAATTACTGTGACAAACAAATTAATAAATATTTCACGCTATTTACAGAATTTTTCTGCATTTCATATTATAAACCATAAATCTGAATCTTCCTTGTTAAGGTTATTTATTTTGTTCATTGTCTTATGCAATAAAAATAGATATTTCATATAGCTTTAAGATCCCATTTTTAAAAACCTAATATAATTTTTAAGAATTAAAAAGCTATATTACTGGGTTTTTTTAAAAAACAGGTATGATATGGTACTTAGATGTAAACTAGTTATTTTTAAATAAAGTACTCCTATTCCTTTAGAAATAAAAGATAAATAGGATCAATAATAAACAGTAAAAAGACTCTTTCTAGTTCAGGCTTCAGGGCACACCTCTGTACACTTCTCCAAGATCTGGTGTGATTTTCTGTGGGGATCTGGTGCTCTTCAGGCCAAACTTACACATTTAAAAGCCGTGGCTAATTACCATGTATCTGCTGCAGGGGTGAAACCAGCATCTAAGATGCCTTTGGGCACTCCCCAAACCACTCACTACTTACTATGAATGCTAAAAAATGGAGATGGATTTGTAAAATCTCACCCCTAATGCAAAAAATAATAATGACAGAAGGTCTACAAGAAGTTCTGGTTTCTTCTCCTTCTAAAAATAGTTTAATCATTTCAATACAATACATCTCACATACACACACATGCACACACATCTATGCACGCGGTGCCTCTGCCTGCCCTTCAGGGAGTTTTTCATTAGTACACCACCAGAATTCTTTACCCCATCTAACTTCCAATATAACTTTGCGAGTTTAGCATCACAGGCTCTGGATTCTGGTCTCAACTCTGACTTGAGCTCATCCAGGGTAATACCTTTGATTTGGCTCTGAGACCCCTCACCTTCTCAACAGGCTGTTTCTCAAGTCCTCCCCCATGTTAACATTCTACCCTGCCACAACCCTGGCTTCAGGACAACTTTAGGGATAAAAGATCCTTGTGGTTATTACATGAACAGTTTCATATATAACAGGGTTACTCTCAGAGTTATCTTTAAAAGTATTACCTTTAGAATGAACTATTGATAAAGGCTACAACATGGATGGATGTCGAATGCATTATGCTAAGTGGAAGAAGCCAGACACAAAAAACTACATACTGGATGATGCCACTTCTGTGGCATTCTGGAAAAGGCAAAACTATAGGGATAGGGGCACACATTGGTGGTTGCCAGGGATTGGAGGCTGGGGAGAGAAGCTGACCAGAAAGGAGGCAGCACAGGGGTGGGTTTTGGGTTAACAGAACTATCCTGTATCATGATTGTGGAGTGAGTTACATAACCCTGTTTTTGTTAAAAGCCACAGAACTGTACACCAAAAAGAGTGAATTCAAATCAATTGAAAATTATCTTTATAAAGTAATTCCATGTTTTTTCCAAGCTCTTTGAAAAAGTTGATGGATTTGGCATTTAAATTCTCATTTTTAGTATAAAATAATAATTTATTATGCATCAACCACGATGGGCACTTTGTTTATTCAACAAATAGGTCTTGAACACCTACTATGTTGAGAAAATGGAGACTTAAAGTAAGATCTGAGCTTATTCTCATTTTAAAAATAGGGAAAATGAAGCAGAGAATATGTAAGAAACTTGCAAAGGTTAAAAAGCCTGTAAGTTACAGCACAGAGGCTTCAAGCCAGGTCTGTCACGGTCCACGCTCTTAACAAACTAATTATACTGAAGCATGTATGTATATACCTATAAATGTGCATGTATAAAGTTTTTTAAACAAAAATAAGGTTATACTATAAATTGGTTGTGTGAAAAAATAGGCATTCACTGATACTATTCTGTATATACATAATGTAAACAGATCAATTAACAAAATAATATGAATCTCTATGGCATTAAATATTCTTCTATAACATCGTTTCTATTGGCTGAATTTCCATGTATGAATATACACCATTTATTTAGTTAGTTACTCTTCCATTTTGGAATATCTTCACTGATCAGCCAAAAAAATTTCTTTAAAGAACCATGCTATGAACAAGCCTGTGGCCAAACCAATGTCTACATCCTCAATTTTTTTCTTAGGATGAATTCCTAGGTCAAGAAGCAGTAGATAAAGCAGCTTCAGTCAACTGCCCCACATTTGTTTCCCCCTGGCTACTTGACATTTTACACCTGCCATCGACATATCCCAAAGAACACTGCCCTGCAAGCTCTAAGAAAAGTGTTGGTAACATGGAACGACAGCAAAGGATCTTTGCCTCTATTTCCACCTCCCCTCACCCCGCCATCCTTGTCTATGCCTCCAGCTGGTCACAAGTTTACAAACATTCCCAATTTAAAGGTAGGCTCTGTGTGTGTTCGCCACCCTTCATAAGCTTTCATAAGTCAGAGTATCATATGTGACCTAAAGAATTTAACTTCATGTTTTAATATTAAAGAAATATCTCCACCCCACATATATGAGCGCTATTCATTCAAGACATCCTGTTTGCTTAGCTTTGCCTCATTCAGAATTTGCTCACAAAAAAGCTACAGAATGCAACAGAAACCAGGGAAGACCTCAACCTTGGGAATGAATGCCTGACTTCCCTTTGTACCAGGGGGAATGTCTGAGGCAAATAGTAAATACGGTCAGGAAAAGAAGTACACTTTATTTAACTCTATTCAATATTCAGAGTATATTTTTCAAAAATCTCAAACTTGCCCTGAAGGTTGCTATATGTTAGAATTGCCTAGAGGCTATCATAACTTGTGATCTACATCAGAGCTCAGCAAACTACAGCCCGTGGGCCAAATATGGCCCACTGTCCATTTTGTAAATAAATTTTATTGCAATATAGCCATTCCTATTTGTTTTCTCACTGTGAATCTAAACTGAACTTTGGACATATTTATTTTATTGAATATTAATGAATATTTATTTATTCATTCCATTCCATTCCAGCTAATATTTATCAAACACCTGTAACATGCCAAATACTGTGCTAGGTACTAGGGACAAAAAGATGACTAAAACCCAGTCACTTCTTTTGCTGAACTCAAGGTTTAATGGGAAACAAACAAAAAGCCATAACATCACATTTTAGGAAATCTTAGTTATTTGATTTGAAATAATACAGTCTGAAAACTGTAATAAGGGATCACTCCTATGCATACATTTTGAAATAATAAAAATCCCCCTAAAATTATAAAACTTCATCAAAACTCCCATGATTTCTAAGCTGAGTGGTGGTTAAGGAATTAGAAACTGCTTTTGTTATAGTTACTAGAGGTGCCACTTTAGTGGAGCAACATTCCTTGTCAGTATCCTGTGAACTCCACTACTGTTTATTTGCCTCTGAATTTCTGTGAGAAGTTTGGTAACCTGAAATTTCTTGTTTTTAGAGACAAGGTCTCACTCTGTCACAGGTTGGAGTGCAGTGGCCTGACCATAGCTCACTAAAGCCTACAACTCCTGGGCTCAAGTGATCCTCTCACCTCAGCCTCCTACATAGGTAGAGCTACAGGTGTACAACACACTCAGCTAATTTGTTTTTTTGTTTTCTGTAGACATGGGGTTTTCACTATGTTGCCTGGGCAGGTCTTAAACTCCTGTCCTCAAGTGATCCTCCCGCCTTGACCTCCCAAAGTGCTGGGATTACAGGAGTAAGCCACCAAGCCCAGAAAAGTTATTTTAATAAGCATTTGTATCAGTTTTTAACTGCTATGTAACAAAATGCCAATAATTTAGTGGCTTAAAACAATATCCATTTATCAACTCACAGTTGTGTAGTTCAGAAGTCTGGCAAGGTGTGGCTAGGGTCTCTGCTCGGGCTTTTACAAGGGTGAAATCAAGTTGTCAGGCAGGATGAGTATTTGTCTAGAAGCGCTAGGGAAAAATTCACTTCAAAGCTTACTTTTGTTGTTGGAAAAATTCAATTTCTTGTGGTTTAGGACTGAGGGCCTTGCTTCCTTGCTGGCTGTCAGCCAGGAACCATTGTCAGCCCTAGGGGCTGCCCACGTTCCTGGCCATGTGGCCCCCTCCATCTTCAAGTCCACAGGAGAAAACTTCTCATCCACTGAATCTTCCTTATATTCTGAATTACTGACTTCTTGTGTCTGACCATAGGACCCAGATTTAAAGGGCTCATGTGATTAGGTCAAGCCCACTCTTTCTTAAAGGTAACTGTGCCATATAACATAACCTAATCATGGGTATAAAATTCATCATGTTCACTGTCCCGGGCATTATTCCAGGCATGTACACCAGGGAGGTGGGAAACCTTGGAGTTCATCTTAGAATTCTACCTGTCACTGCATTTTTGTTAGAATTGTAAATGACTTTTGTAAACTGTAATTGTATTATCCAAGGATTGACCACATGTGGGTGCTACAGCTGGTTCTCAAAAAACAGCAATTTAAAAAGAAGGTGTGATAAAATATTATGAGAAAGGACCAAAACCACCATATATTAATACTTTGTGCCATTAATTTAGAATCCAGCTTCTGTGAAAACAGTCTGTATAAAGCAGTTCCATCTTTTAGTTTGCAAAAGTTGTATTATAGTTTAATCAGGTAAGTATAAAAGGAAAAATACTGGTGATGAGACCACAATATCAGAATAGTAGAAAGATGCCCATTACTCACAATAAATATGGAGTTATATGCCCCCAAGAACATATTACCCTTACTTTACATTTATTCTTATGGGACATATATATATGTATTATAAAAGTTTTGAATTATGGACTTCCCTTACAATAGAATATGATAAATGCTAATGTAGATATATATAAAACTCTTTGCAGCAAAGCAGAATTCATTGCCAAACACAGGATAAGTATAAAAAGACAGAAAATTTTCCTTCCCACATAAATAAGGCTGATTTAAATCAAACGGCCTAGGGAGTGTGAGGGAAGAAAAATGGAATCATCTCTAGACTTAAAACGGAAAAGCTCAACCACCTCCAATTCCGTATCACAAAACTATAAGCAACAGCTGGCTGCTGAGATGGACGTGTCAAGATGTCTGTACCCATCAGGGCAGCAGCCACAGTCAGGGCACTCTGAGCATTTTCATTTTAAATCTTCGAGGGATTTTGGAGGTGATTATAAACAAACCTTTAAAAATCATCCATCGTGGTGCAATGAGTACAGAATATAAGGTCTTAACCTAGCAAATATTGTTTAAATAAGAATTTGCCTCCCCTGACATGGGATCACTGTTTTCACTAAGAATCAGTTCCCAGCATGGTCTGGCTCTGAACTGCATTTTGAAAGAACACTAATAATCAGTATTGACACTTGCAAGTCACAAAGAACTGGAAGAATACAATATAGGAGTCAAAATGACTCTCAAACTTTAATTATAAAATACGTTTGATTGGTAGAAGACATAAAGAATAGAAAAGCTCCTACCTGTGAAACTTGTTTCCTAAATGGGGCAAAGAAGTGTGGTCCAGTTATCTTAAATTGCTTTTAATTCCGCCAAATGCACTATGCTGCCTCTTCCTGCTAAACCTTTGCAAATGCTATTTCTGTTGCTTTGACTGGACAACAACTCCTAGTCCCTCAGCTCTCAATTTAGTCACCAGCTTTTCCAGGAAATCTTTCTTATTCATCCTACTCCCCTTGGTAGGCGAGGCGCCCCTCCTAATGCACCGTGTACCTGGCAGCATAGCAGGCATCACACACTGTGCTGTAATTGCCTGTTTAGTGGTTTTCTTCATGAACGTGAGCTCCCTGCGGGCAGAAATTACACCTTCTTCAATAGCGTATGTATCCCCAGTGCCTGCGGGGTGTCCAGCTCATTACAGATGCTGAACGTATATTTTTTGGATGGCTGGACAGCGGAAAGGAAGGCAGGCAGGCAAACCGGCCAGAGAAAGGCAATGGTGCCCAAGGCCTCAGATGCCAAAAGTGCATTGAGAGAAGAAAAGGAAAAGTATAATCAGATTCAGACACTTGGGCACAGCCCAGGCTCTGTCACTAATGAGCTTTGTGATCCTAAACAAGTCACTTCCTCTCTCAGGACCTCTATATACTGAGTGGGAAAACGAAGAGGTTAGACTAGGAGGGTCCATTGAGTCTCTTCCAGGTTTACTGTTCTCTCATGTCTTCGTGTCTTCAGGCTTGCCCAGGCTTCATCAGCATATCCATAGTTACATGTCTTTTAAAGTCAAATAATACTGGGTTGTGTTCAATAGAGTCCAAGGGGAGAAAGATGCAGCTACCTGAAGACAGTGCCTTAGATGCTGACTACTTACATAAATGAATGAGCGGGCTTCCCTAAATCTCTTTAATTGCTCCATCAGAAGATGAATTTTTCTAGCTTTGGTTCCTTTGATAATAAAATGCTATTTTATCAACATCACTTCTAGAAGGACAACTTCAAATCCCTTAGAAGAAAAGCAAATACACAAAGGAGGAGACTGGTGAATTCACTGCTTCACAAAGAAGCCTGAGGTTTACCAAGGAAGCCACAACCTCTACTCAAAAGACACAAAGCACCCACAAAGGGACTTTTGAAATATCACTTCATTGAGATAAAATGGATTTCTGACCAAGAGGATCAACTGGATGAAGTCACCAAGCTGTCTTTTCCTTAGGCCATCACCAACATTGGGGCAAATAATTCCAGCCAAGAGGAGCAGCCGTGCACTCTTGGTGATTATTTGTTCTGTGGAATTTAATCAGCACTAGAACCCTTGGCATCACCTTCATGCCATGATGAAGAAACTGTATTAAATGATGCAAAAGCAAAGATGATTCTTAGGTCTGGTGACATATTGCTACCCTACAAACACAGAATACATATAGCAACTTACTGTGTAATACATTAAGTTAGCAGTTTCTTATATTTTCTAGACCAAGGAAGATACTGTTTAAAAGAATGTTGGCAGATCACAAACACTAACTAGACAATACGTTTTAAATTGCAAATATCTAAGCAGTGTTATTAGTTAAATCTACATTCAATCCACACTGAACAAATGATTTTGTCCTAACCCGAATGACTAGATAAAATATAGGAAAAATATATTTAATACAAATATAGAAATCAGATTCTCAGCCCAAAAGGTTGATAAAATAAAAACTTTTTTGGTCAGAAAAAAATTAGTCCTAAAGGTCACTATTTTTCAAATGACAGGAATTCTGGCATTTAGCCAAAGA
Source organism: Eulemur rufifrons (assembly GCF_041146395.1). NCBI lineage: Eukaryota > Metazoa > Chordata > Mammalia > Primates > Lemuridae > Eulemur > Eulemur rufifrons. The sequence goes on from NC_090989.1 coordinate 160,063,247, forward strand.
AATTTAAAGTGGGTGGTATCTGCTGGGTGGCCTATCTGTTCTAAATCAGATGCTTCATTCCTGTGATATGTTCCCTATAGCAGCTCCCCCCTCCAAATTAGTTGATCCCGTGATCAGTGTGGTCAGATAATACTTCCAGTCGTTCAAGAATGCCATACGTACTCTTTATAAGTATGACTATATGTCAAAATTATAAAACAGAAAGCAATTCCAAACATCATACACACTCATAGATACACACACACACACACACACAACATTCACTTCTATAAATTGCCTAAAACAATGCCAGAGATAAAGTATTGGTAAAAAAGTTAGATATATCAATTGAGACAATACTCAGAGGGGAGAGAAAAGTCTGTTACACTAAGTAAAAGCTATTTTAAGAAACACTACCTTAAGGCAGGGGCCCAGAGAACCAAGATCAGTAGGGTGGTCCATCCACAGGAAGGAAAGGACTCCTGTAGACGAGGGTTTCTCTGCGTAATTACGTGTTGGGGGTGAGGGTGTGTCACTTTACATACTAGGATACTTGGCAGCACCGTTGGACTAGACTCTATCCACAAGATGCTTGTAGCAATCTCCCAGCTGTAGCAACCAAAAATGTCTTCAGATATTGCCAAATGTTAACAGGGGGTGAGGAAGGGGGTTGTAAAATGGCCCCAGTTGAGAATCACTGCCTAAGACCCACAGCCACTCTAGCACTCTGGTTGTGATCCAAGCCCCAAGGTGTCAGCATAGCTCCTGGCTTCAGACATATAAGGAGCTTACAGACACCAAGGACATCAGACTTTAGGTGAACAGCTCACTGCAAAGTGGAACAGCTTCCTGGACTGATTCCTCCCGGGATTCGGCAAGGAACGAGGGATCCCCTAATGTGTCAGTTCCTCTGTGACTAGTACAGGAAAGCTGCTTAGATGTCTTACATTCATCTTTTGAGGTCTCAGCTCTGTAAGCCAGCAACAAAAAGAAAGTGAAACTATCATCTGGGCAAAAGAGTTACAATTCTTTAAAAATGCAGCAGCAAAACAACTCAATGGCTTAGAATGGTACAAGAATCTCATGGGGGGAAAAATAAACAGAAATTGAAGATCACCACAACCTTTCTTTTTTCTACATATAGGTTATAGTATTTTTAAACCTAGACCTGGCATTTTATTTTTATTAATGTATTGGTTTCCTGGTTTTTTTTTTTTTTTTAAATCACATTATCTAGTGGCTGCATCTCTGCTAATTTGGTCTTAAAAATCAGCATCCTTATGTATTGACTCAGGTAAATTGCTCAAATTGTAGATTAATCCTTGTAAGTTAAAGATCCCACTTGTCTCATGAAGGAGGCAGGATCATAACCTGGGAAAATACTAGAATAGTGTGGTGGTTAAGAACAGCTCCATCCCTTTCTTGTCATGTCTCTCGGGCATGTTACTCTCTAAATCTCAGTCTCTCATTTTAACAGTGGGGATTATGATAGTGTCTATGTGCTATTAGGTTTGTTATGAGAACTCATAACCTCAGGATACAAAGCCCCTAGTGCAGTGTCTGGTATACAGTAAGGGTTCAATCAATAGTAGATAATACTTTTATACAAATTATTAATTTGTATTAATTAATATGTACAATTAATTTGTATTGATTAAGTACAAATAATCAATAGTAGATAATACTTTTATACAAATTATTAATTGTATTGTCATAATTGGAAATAACCACATATAATTGGCAATTTCATCGTGAGACAGGGAACTGGCAGGTACAGCTTTGGGCATTGCTTTGGGTGCTGCTTTAAGCACTGCTTTGGGCATTGCTACCAGCACTGCTTAATTGTGCAGACATTGTTTAACTGAGTCAGGAAGTCTCAAAACAAAGTTTCAAACTACCCTGATCCAAATGGGACGAAGGCACAGCAAGTTCCCAAGGGTTAGAACCAAGATGGTGGAGAAATTCACCACCTCTTGACCTTCCAGCTTCATTATACAGCTTATTACGATAACAGTTTCTAAGGAAACCTCCCACTCCCATCACGCACCTGATGCCATGACACTTCCTGTTTCACCACATGAAGTCAAAAGGACAGCATCACCCTAATTCCAGAGAAACACTGCCTCTCCCCCCAAAATAACATGACATAACAATAACATTCTTCTCCTTGTGTAACCTACAATTAAGCTGTTGCTTAAATAGAGGGGCAAAAGGAACCATGGGGCTGGTTCTCTGCAGAAAGAACTAGCCTCTAGTCTGTCTATGAAGTAGACCTGCTATAGTTTCTGAATAAAACCCGCTTTCACTTTACACTGTCAGCTCACTCTGGAATTCTTTCTTGTGCAAAGCCAAGGACTCACTTGGACCTCAAGTGGCTCCCAGCATTGGGAGTCACTTTCCTGTGCCAATTGTATCACTCCCATAAAATATTATGCCTTCCACAATGCAATAAGTTAGAAGTGAACTGGAGAGGGAAGCATTCTCTTTGCAGAACAAGACAATATTCTCTATAAACACCACATTATCTTTTTGTTAAAAAGGAAAGTGAAGGGAAAGTGGCTAAGCTCCCTTTCTCAAACCTTCATCCCTTTTTACCTCCCAGGGTATTGGAAGCAAGGCTGGAGGTGTTAGGTGTGGGTGGAGCAACAGTCATTTCCTCATCTCTGTTTTATTATTCATGGGAAGGTTCCATCTTGCAGCCTACACAGAACATAGCGTGCCAGGAACAAGAGTGGGTTTGACATTTCACTGGGGCAAGTGACTTTCCTCAGAGCTAACAATATCCTTGGGCTAGAAGTGATCTCAAAGTGATTTCTCCTCTCCCAATTTGTCATTCATGAGAATTTGCTGAGTTCATGTATTCACCCAATGCATACTGATCAAGGACCATCGCATGCCAAGAATTTTGCCAGGAGCTGGAGGTATCTTGATGATCATAGTTGGGGCACTCAAAGGCACTCAAGCCTTGAGAAGCAAGCCAACATTCACCAAAGGGATGCATAATTCCAAACGGAGCCAAGAAATCGTTCCCTAAGAGTGTAAAATCGCCCCAGCTTGCAGTGTCAGCAAAGACTTCCCCAAGTTAATGACATAAGAACTGAGTGGAAAGCTCAAATATAAAGCTTGGAGCCACATTTCCCAGACTCTTTTAAAGCAAAGGTCCTGTTAGATCCTTCCAATGAGAGGCAGTTGTGTGAAATTTGTCCCAGGACTCTGAATCCTGACTGACAGTGTGATGTGGGGGCAGAGAGAAGAAGGTGAGAGTGAGCAGCCAGGTAGAAAAGACACCTGACCAGACACTCCTGGTTATGAAATCGTGGTGGTCTTTGCCTTCCACTGGTCTCCTAGAGCCGGCCTGGTTCTTGATCATCTCCACTCTGGTTCTACAGACCTGATGCTGGGGCTCTGGATTTTCTTGCAACAAATTCCCTTTTGCTTAAGGGAGCAAGAAGTGGCTCCTGCTGCTTGCATCCATCAAGTGGCTTGCCCCGGTAGCATGCCTCGCGCTGCTCTCCGCTACACTCCTATTTAGGATTATGCATGTCTGTCTCTCCACCCAGACTGTCAGCCTCTTGAAGACTGGAGAATGTCTTATTTCTTTGAAACTCCAGGACTGAGAGTAGTGACTGACACATAGAAGCACTCAGTAAATGCAAAATGAATATGATTTTGCACATGTTCAAAAAATTAGGAGGTTTGCCAATAGTAAGTATAAAAGTTCAACTGGATGTTTAAACACTGAAAAAGAGCTCAATTGAGTCAAAAAGTCCTCCGCACCTTAGTTCAATTTTACACTGACGTGGAAATCTCTATGTTCTGTAGCCATCTTCTCAGGTATTACTTTCTTTTTGTTTTATAAATCTCATGAAGAAACTCAGTACTCCCGTAACATCCTTAACCCTGAACTTTTCACCATTCAGAATTTTCACCACCACACTTCCAAATAGGTATAGGAAAGCTGCTGATGTGGGCAGGTCCACATACAACACTCCCAGGAGCCAACTCCACTCACCCCTCCCTGCCTTTTCCAACCCACAGGGCAATCCATGAAGTTCAGGAGGCAGCCAGTGAACCTGGCTTCCAGAGAGATCACCATCTGTTTTTCTACCCCTAATAAATAAAGTACTTCTGCTCTATAAATTCTCATTGTTTGTGGGACTGAGGCCTAGAATGAAAATGGAGATAGAATTTTTGTCCAATTTTAATGGCTTTTTAAAAAAAATGTCTTGGGTAGCAAGTTTTTGCTGCAAGAATCTACCAGCTGCCTAACAGTCTGAATTTGATCTGGTTCAAATAATGCTACCATGTCCTCAAATCCTGAGCATTATACACTTTCCAAATGTACAATGTCATCAAGGTTTTATGACATTTCCTACAAAAACTCAGTAGTCAGGTAGCACTTCATCAGTTACAGTTTTTAAATTCAGGTATGGGAACAGAATACCAAGGCTACAGCATGAAAACTGTACTGCTCTTCTGACTTCAGTATCACAGCCACAAGGGGATATTCCACTAGGCACTTTTTATATGCAGACATTTTTGTCCCCAACTAAAAGAACTCTATATCTTAGAATTACAGAGTAGAGCTAAAAAAAAATATGATGGCAGGGATAAAAATCTACTCTGGATGATGTTGTCCTCTTACAAAAGCTTGATCATAGATCTTCTGTCACGTGGGGTTCTCTATTCAGCGTCACTTCCTTTCTCAAGTGACGAAATGCTTAGAGCCTCATGTCCATGCCTGTCTGCATGGCTTAGGCAGGACACAAGACCACTGAGACCCAGAGGTCTTAAGGCAAAGCTGACAAGATACAAAGTGCAAGCCTAGCTTCACCAGGTTAAACGTGGCATCAAAACACAGTGCAGCTTGCAAAAGAGTCTATGAGAAAGAAATATTAATACTGCACCTCTGACATTGACATGAGTTTATTACTCTTCCATGCCAACACACCCTAATCCCAAAGCTTATACTGTTTCAATCCAGGCCTGCCCTAAAACAGCCAAGTATGCTAAATGTGGTCTAAGCTCCAAGCAGTCTCCAGCCCCAAAGACGATGTTTCATTGGCCCATGACCTTCAGTATTATTAATACATTTTCAGTCGGTTTCTAAATCGTTTGCATCACTTCTCTGGGGATTATTTTTCTTCCACATTGCAGGTATAATAGAGCTCCTGCCGCTTTACTGTGTTTCCAGTGGTTTTATTTCCCCCTCAAATGTATGAGTAAATACTCCATTAAAAAACTTGAAGCTGAGTTACTTCTCCAAATATGCATGAAACACTTCCACAGGCATTATCTGCAGGATTTAAACAAGTAAAACCACGATCATGTTGCCAAAAGGGGCATAATATACAACTTTGTTCTAGAACTTCCAAACTGGCTCCCAAATCTTTGAGTCTGGCTGTGGGGGAAAGTTTAAAATTTTGCAAACTATTTGCATCAGCAAAAGTGGTCATTTGTCACTTATGCATTGAAAGTGCCATCCCAAAATCATTACTAAGAAAACTGCCATTTATTCCTCAAGAATGAGAGCACTTAGTCTCAACTCCCAACAAAACAAACAACTGTAATACTCTTCCTCAATTCACTATCATAACTGGTGTTGTCATCATAAAAATTGAGGTCAAAAAGAAAATGAGGCTTATTCTCTTAATTTGTATCAGTCATTTTATTCTATTTTCCCAAAGATTAAAAAAACTTAATAGGCAGTGTGACCTTGGGCAAGCTTACCATAAGCCTCAATATCCCTCAGTTCCTTGGATAAATAATTGTACCTAACCACATAATGGTCAAAAGTAAGTAAACAGTACATGTAACAAGCATTTTTGAGTATCCAGCATACAGAGTTCAATGTAAGTAAGTTCAATCAATGTAATTCTTTTGTTATCATTTGCTGCGGGAGAGTTTAAATGAAAAGTCTTCTTTTGAGTTTTTAGATTGTGCTCCAAGACCTATTGCTATAACCGTCTCTCTGTTCATCCAACCTGCCCTAGGCAGCGCCTTTGATCCAAGGGTCCTTAGTCATCTCTGCCCAAGTCTCTTCTAATTACCTTTATCAATTAGCTGGTATGCGAAAGGGGGACCCAATGACCAAGACTTTGTGCATAAAGATCTCTACAGAAATGAATTAATAATATAACCCATCAAATTGCCAATATCCTGAGAATTCCAAACAAATGCATTGTCTCTACTCACTTTTCGGTGAAGAAGTCTCTATGATTTGGTTTAAATCTAACTTTATTTTTTAAATGCAAGCCACATTATTTTGTACATGAATGTACCATTTAGGCTCCTCGTTGACCATAACAACACAGGACTGTTTTGGGAAGAGACTGGCTGGATCTCAGAGTTTAGGAAAGACTAGAGTACATTTATGAAAAGGCAGAAGCATGAGCAGGTGTGGGGGTGGGTCTAGATATTAGGAATTTGTTGATAATGTCATCACAGCTTTGCCACAGAAGAAAAATGAGTGCCACAGCTCCGTCCTTGAATCAAACTCACAGGAAAGAGTGTTCCTGGCAGTAAGGGGTGGGTGTGTGACCTAATCTTGGCCAATCAAATGTTCCTACTGAAGACTTTAACTCTGGAGCAAGTTCATTCATTCATTCATTTATTCATTCAACAAATATTCACTTAGCGTTATACCTTCTGTGTACTAAAGATGTAATAATTAGGGAAAAAAAGACTGCTCTCCTCGAATTTATATTAGAGTAATACGAATGAACAAATTTTTAAAAATAAACATTTGTCAGATGGTGATAAGTTCTACTTAGAAAAATAAAACTGCATAAGGGAATACAGAAGTCAGGAATGGGAGTGGTTATGCTATTTTATGCAGGATGGACAAAGAAGGCCTGTAACAAGGTACCATTTGAACAGAGACCTGAAAGAAGCGAAGGCATAAGCCACGTGGCTATTTAGAGCAGTTCTGTCCAACAGAAACATAATGTGAGCCACACAGGTCATTTTAAACTTTCTAGTAGCCACATTAAAAAAGTAAAAAGAAACAGGTGAAATTAATTTTCATATATTTTAGCAGGTATGTCCAAAATACTTTCATTGCAACATATAAAAAATATTCATGAGAGATCTTGCATTCTTTTTTTCATACTAAGTCTTCCAAATCTGATGTGTATTTCACACTTGAAGCACACCTCAACTCCAGGCCTTAACAGAGACACATGGCTCATGGCTACCACACCGGGCAGCAAGGGTTCAGGATCAGAGTGTTCCCGTAGAGACAACAGTGATGTCAGGCCCTGAGAGAACATGCCTGACATGTCTGCAGCACAGCACACAGGCCACAGCAGCTGATGTAACATGAGCAAAGTGGAAACGGGCAAGACAGAAGTTCCGACTGGTCAAAGGGAGCCCAATGACGCAGGGTGCCATGGGCCTTTGTAAGGACTTCCATGGTTACCCTGAGTAATGATGAAACCCACTGGAGACGGGGACAGGTTCATGGGTCTGTGACCTGTGCACAGGGCACCATGCTTGGTTTAACACTCTCCTACTGCTATCGAGAAATTCTCATTTTTTGGACAGGGGCTCCACCTTTACATTATTCACTGGGCCCCACCAATTATGTAGCTAGTTGTGACTGGAGAGTTTTGCTCAGAGAGTGACATGAACTGTTTTATGAAAAGATTCTCCCATTTCTGTGTGAAGAACAGGCTGTAGGAAACGTAAGGGTGGAAACAGAAAAAACACTTAGGATGCTATTGATCTAAGCCAGGTGGGAGATGATGGTGGCCAGTGACACCAAGAGCAGGGCCCAGTTGGTTCCATTGCCTGCAGCTGCAGCATGGTGCTGGCCCACATGCCTGTCGACGGCAGCATCCTGGCCAGCGTCCACCACTGATTTCTGCCCAGGTTCCATGCCATGTGCCCATTCATCTGAGAGCCCTCGATCTTTCCAACACACTTTCTTTTTCATAAAAGAGCAAGTATTGGTTTCTCTTCTAGCCTACTTTTTTTCTAGGGGAAGGCAGGACATTCGATGGTCCCCACAAAACTGTACACAGGAGCAAATGGGAATTTTCCAAGAGAAAATTGGGGTGTTGTCACAAAATCAAGGTCCTGTATAATGAAGAAAAGGAGCTGAAGAAGGAAGGAAGGAAGGGAGGGAGGAAAGGGAAGAGGGAGCTAGGGAGGTCCCTAACAAAGTTGAGCATCTCCTGGGTTGGATCATTGTGGTTGGAACTTATTATACCTTCTTTCCATTAATTTCAATTAAGCAATGAGTGTAAAATATTACTCCTGCCCCTCCCCAAATCTACACAGGTTTGGCAGGATAGCACCTACTAAGGTTTATGTGACTACAAAATGTATCTAGAATACACTTAAGACCCACAAAATACTTTCCTAACTCTCAGTAAGGAAAAAGGAAACAGTAGCCAACATTTCTGATGTTTTATCATTTCTGATTTGTATCTAAATTTGTATAATTACTCTATGTTTATGCTGGCAAATGAAAAAAAAATCATCACTATTTAGTTTCTAGGTAATCAAATAGAAAATTCATCAGGCCATGCAAAAAATGATATGCTACAACTATAAGTAAGTGAATTACAAGTAAAAGGTTTATACTTCCTAATCTAAAATTCTTAAAAAGATATTTTATTTTCCATGTGCTCAAATTTTTTCTAAAATGACAAAACGTGGATGATACCAATTCCCAATGTGAAGGGCTTATGTGAGCTACTCACCTTTTTCTGAAGAACATTGATTTTTCTTTCCTTCACCTCTAACATATCTTTCATGTCACGAATCTCTCCAGCCAGCGTCCCCTTCTCTTCTGTGAGGTCCTGCAGCTGTTTCGTTTTTTTATTGAGAAAAGATTCTTTCTCTTCCAGGCGTAATCTCAGCGCATCTACCTGAAATCAGCAAAGAGAAGGTTGTGGTCTTACAGAGAGGTTGTCAACACCCATCAGTGGTGGCCTTGGAGGAGTGGGGCAGCGGCAAGCCTCCCGAGCACAGCGCCAGAGAACCCCGCTCTTGGGCTCGCCGTGCATTTTAACAGCTTTTATCTATCTTAATTGTCATTTTCATTATAAACATTCTTTAAAAATATAAGGTTTCTATGAAATAAGACATCATGAAATAGTAGCATATTTTCATGTTTGTTTCCCCACTTACAGGAAACATGTTTGTTTAAGCTGGGATACAGAGCACAGTAATACTCCATGTCTCTGGGAGCCCAGGGAGGGTAAAACGCTGCTCGTGCTTTGCAGCTTCCTCCAGGATGGAGGATGGAAACATAATGAGCCACACCATGGACATCTGGAAGAACAAGATTGATACGTAGAGAAATCTTCCTAAATATGAAAACTACACGTTGCCAAGAGGAAGTTAACGCTGCTGAAAGAAGAAAATGATGTAGAAACAAAATACCCATTCTCCAGCTATATGAAAGAATGCTTTCTAAAGATTTTTAAAGAAAAAAGACCAAAGCCTACCAAAAAAAACTCCCTCTTTGTACCTTAGCTCAAAGATTAGAAAATTACAATTCATGCTTTTTTAAATGTCATAATAAAAGGAGAAAACATAAGTTTTTTTTATTTAACATTCTGAGGACCATGTGCAAAAAAATGTTCTATTTCTAGACTACTGAGATTAGATCATAGAAAAAAATCACTAGAGTGGTTAAAAAATGAGACAATCCAAATAATATGAAGACCATCAGAAGACCATTTTAAAGCTAATCCTTTATAGCCTTTTAAATTTCGGCTTCATTGATCTACAATACCATATTTGGCAATTATGTTTATAAATACACACTAGTCTTAAAAAGCAACTATGACAAACACTTTATTTGAAGGGTTATTGTCCTTATTATTGTCAATAACAGACTACAAGATTTCCAAGGAAATTATTCTCAGCTGAACAATGACGTTTAATATATTAGTCCCAAGAATTTGCTTTTTTATTGGATGTAAAAAAAAAAAAAAAAAAAAAGACTATAATACTTTGCTACAATTATTCTGCTGCCCTCAGCAGATACTACTGTTATGGTCTGAACATTTGTGTCGCCCAAAATTCATATGTTGAAATCAAAGCCCCAATCAATAGAATTAAGAGGTGGGACCTCTAGGAGATGAGTAGGTCTTGAGGGTGAACTGCTCATGAATGGGAACAGATCCCCTCTCAAAAAGGCCGAAGGAGTTCACGCACCCCTTCCACCACACAGGACACAGCGAGAACACGCCATCTATGAAACAGAGAGTGAACCCTCACCAGACATCTAATCTGCTGGTGTCCTGATCCTGGACTTCCCAGCCTCTGCTAGTAAGATATAAATCTCTGTTGTTTATAAGCCACCCAGGCTAGGTACTTTGTTACAGAAGCCCGAATGAACTGAGACAACCACCATGATTTATTTTTTCTGGATCATTAAACACAACTTCAATGTGATCATATGTAAAAGCCAGGTTTAGAACCATCCATGGGTTCCAGGAGTTAACTCCTCAAGGACTTGTCCTGGTTACTGTGGGAAGAGATATATGAAATAACTTGTGGTTAGTTCTCTTGATGTGGGAAAGGAATATACTATGTTTACTACAACAAATCCAAATTAAATAAGACAGTGAGTGTAAAAGATGTGTACACAAAATGATGTTTACAGAAATGTTCATAGCAGCACTGTTCATAATGGATCACACTGGAAATAATCCAAATGTCTATCAGCAAGTGAATGAATAAACAAAACTGTTGTATATTTATATGGAATACTATTTACTCATAAAAAGGAATGACCTACCAACACACTCAACAACATAGATGAATCTCAAAAGCATGTCAAGTGAAAGAATTCAGAGGATGGATTGCATGATTCTACTTCCACTTCTGTGCAATTCTAGGAGATAAAAATAACCTACAGAGAGAGAAGTGAGAGCAATGGTTGCCTGGGGTGGGAGGTGGGAAGGACTGATTACAAAGGGCCAGGAGGGAACTTTTTGTTCTCTAAATATAGTGGGAGAGTGGAGGGTGGTTACATGGTGTACAGATTAATCAAAACTCATTGAACTATATAGTTTAATCATTTAAATTTAAATCAAGTTGAAAAATATATGAGTTTACAACTAAGTATCAGCAAACATCTTACGATGATCTCTTCCATGTAAAGAGACCAAAATAAAAAACAAACACCCACCCTGGCAGCTAAATGATTAATAATAACAATAAATGATTAATGCCATATAACGCTATTGGGAGAATGAAGGTTATATAGTTGGGATGGTTGGAATAGGGTTCAGTTCACATGGGTGATGGGATGTTGGGGTGACAGAAGGGTTTAATCCTCACCCTCCATACCAGAAAGTCAATAAATAGTAGCTATATCAATAATCAGGAAGTAGAGATGCAAGCATGTTATTTAGATATAACAAAATAACCAAACACAGGGAGTTAAAAGGGTTTGTACTGCAGAAGAAGAAATGAGACAAAGGGAAGTAGGGAGTTGCTGCATCTCATAACCAATTTTGTTGAATGTTTCACTTCTTTATACTACAGGCAAGTAAAATTCAGATGAAAAGAAAAACAAAAAGGATGTAAGAATGCCATAAGAAGCCAGTAGGAACAATTCAAAGAAGACCCTTAGGTTTGAGACCCAGTTCTGCTTCCACCTGGCCATGAGGATCAGAAAAAATAACTCTCACTTCCCCCCACCCAGCCTTTCAGCCTCAGTTTCCCCACCTGTAAAACAAAGAGGTTAGAACAGATAGTGCTTAACATTTTATGATTTTAAAGGCAGGAATCAGTCTTTGGTAGAATACATCATGGAATGATGATGATATGAGAGAGAAAAAAAAAGCTTTTAGAGTAGGATCTCCTTTTCTTAGTCACCCATTTCCAAGACATGGGTGCCTAAGTTGTGTTTCTAAAGGTCAAAAGTGGTGGGAAAGTGGGTGAGCAGAGAGTTTTTTTAGTTTCTGGCCCAGAGATGAGGATGAAGCTGGGCAGTCCCAGTAGGGGAAGGGGTGCATGGAGCCCCCAAGGCCGAGTGGCCCTGACTGTGCTATGAGAGAGGGAGGGCACTCTGTGACTGGAGAGGGTGAGAACTGCAGATTCCTCAAATACCAGAGACCTAGGCCTCTTCTCACATCATAGTCGTAGAGACACACGGTCTGGGAAGGTGGAGGGGATACTCATGTCTCAGGGATCCTCTCTTTCCTAAATGAAAGTGGCCTATTTTGTTTCAAGTTACCTTCATCTGCCAACCTAGGATGACACCACTACTTCTCTTTTTTAACCTATCTATTGAAAAAAATAGTAGTTTGACTTTAATAGACATTTGGTAGGTTCTTGGAAATTGCTAGGACATGCTGAGCACTCCAGATTATAGCAGTGGTTATAAGGAGTTACAATCAATTGTAGGTATTTGCACACGGGCTTACCAAGACTCAGTGTGATTCTGAGAAGAATCCCATGACTGTGGTCCCATTACTCCCACATTCCAACTGTCAAAGTTGAATGGTCTCTATCCGGGCTAAAGGAAATGCCCAATATCCAAACTGTGATATAAATAAATTACAACATGGGAGGTAGTGAGTGGTGCTGGGGAGAGTCTAGAAAAAGAGACTGTAATGATGAGAGAGTCAGGAGCTCTTAAAATTATTTGGCGTTGAGTGAAGAGACAGAGAAAGGTATTTCATATTCTCAAACATTTTAACGTTTATGTCTCTACCTGATGTTGGAGTATAATCTAGACTTCAAGGCTTAACATTGTAACACTTTCTTGCCATGTGTGATCTATCAGTGCCCTGCCACATCTTCCCGAGCCCCGAAGAGATTAAAAAGCAACCCTAGCCGTGAGAATATTTCTCCAGGAGCAAAACAGAGAGCAAGGATGGTTGTGATCAACACACTACTCGTCACACCCAAACTCAACATGGCAGGAGGGAGTCTGTGCCAGCTGAGGTCTTCTTTTTGGGAATTTATTTTCCATGCTCCAGAAAGCATATACTTAACTTCAAAGGAATTTGGATCATGCCCTTCAATCACCTTCACTCTAACTTTAGAGCTTTGCACAGTCTCCTAGAATCAGGAAATAATGCTTGAGGGTCTTCCTTTTTTTTTTTTTTTTTTTTAAAGACAAAACTTTGACCTGAACCGCATCCAATCTCAACCAACATTAGCCCAGTTTGCAGTAAGCAAGTATGACATCATTTCTGAAGTCAAATATGAACTTCCAGATGGTACGAAACCACAAGCAGGCGCGCAAGCTTTCTGATGTATAGAAGTTTAACTACAGGGAATATCAGGCAAGAAAGAATACATTCAATTAAAAATTAGAATATGTAGTTCCAAACTGGGTATCAATGAGTGGGATTAAGGTTCCCCTCACTAATATTCCAACTTTAGTCAACAGTGTACATCACTTAAAAAAGAATCAGAAAAGCCTTGAAGTCTGGATTATATTCCAACATCAGGTAGAGACATAAAAGTTAGAATGTTTGGGAATATGGAATACCTTTCTCTGACTCTTCACTCAACACCAAATAATTTTAAGAGCCCTTGACTTTCCCTGTTAAACTTTAGCAGTTGACTCAATAATAAAACTTGGCAAAGCAAAGCGCACCATCATTTCCCAGAAAAACAAAAGAAAATTAGAACTGTATGATATAGTCAGTACACAAAGACCCGTAAGGCTGAATTTCCAATTTTTACATATGATTTAACCACATGGGAACTAGCCACCTAATGTTAAAACTAGGACAATCTTTCCATTTTAGGAGAATTACTCATTTCCCTTTTATCCAGTTGTGTGTGTGTGTGTGTGTGTGTGTGCGCATGTGTGTGTAAGAGCACATGTCATATGAAAATTTAACCTTTTATCTGGCAATATAAAATATAAAACATTTGTTATCACTTCAGTTCCAGGTAATAACTTGAAAGAAAAGGGCCATGGCAATGAAATTGGCAAAAATTGCCAAAATCAGAGTTAAGTGTTATTAATCTTCATGTCAGCACCCAGGAATTATAACCAGTTCCAATGGTGAGGTATGTTTCTACAAGTTCTATACCTAAGGCCCCCAACCTTTCTGCCATATTTTATGTGGGCCTTCAGAAACAGTTTCAGTGTTGTGACAAAACACTAAGTGCTACTTGATGAGCCATAAATAATTTTTAAAAATCAAACAGTTCATTTCAATCCTCAAATGACTACAGCAATACTTGAGAGAAAAAATACTTGAGGGAGTAAAAGGGGCCACTTGAAAATTTTCACAGATTAAATACTACTTGCTTGACAACACTTCAAGAATTGAATAAACATGCTATCATAAAGAACAACTTTAAAAGAAAATGAAACTGGAACACTCACAAAAGCTCCCAGTATAGTTTTATTTCACATCCAATGTTTCATTTATTTGTTTTTCCTAATAGAAGACTTGGGTCAAGGGTATATTTGAATTTGATTCAACTTGCAATCATTCAGTTGGGGAGACAGTTTTAAAGTTGGAAGTATGCATAATGTACACAGCCTTCAAAGACACAAACACTAAAAATAACCTAAAACTTAAAACTCGCTGTGGTAGTAACCACTAGTTCTCACTCACATCCAACTCTCCTTTCCTTCCTGAACACAGACAAGGAAGATCACACTTCCCAGCCCCCTTGTGTTTTATTCATGAAATGTAAGCAGAAGTGAGGTACAACACTTCTATCTGTGCCATCGCACACTCTTCCTCTTCCTCAGCGATCTGGAGGTTACATGTCCCAGATGGTACAGCTACAAGATGGTAGAACCTCCCTAAGTCTGCACCCTCAAGTGACCAAGAGAAGCAGAATCTCCCCCAACCAATCCCCAATCCCTGACATCGGTTGGATATACAGTATGATGTGTTACATAACTCAGAAATTATAATAATTTCCCCTGGTTTTGTTAAAAACTAGGCACCTTAAAACTAAAAAATTTTGTTGGTCTTAGATATTACCATGAACCTAAAGAAACAAGGCAACTGTATCTCCCTCCACTCTTCCTCCACATGTAGGACTCTCTATTCCCCTCTTTTGTCCCATATCCAAAAAAGGGGGGAAAATGACAAAGAGCTAAGGACAAGCTAAAAGAAGCAGCAGCAGAACCGTGGGGGAGTGGACACAGGGTTTAAACATCAAGGCCCTGGGAAAAAGAGAGAAAGAGACTGAAGAGGAAAGATCCCCTTCAAGCTCATCAGTTTTAGCTTCAGTTTGGATAAACAAGTGGCTCAAGTGGACAATTCTGTTTTGCAACATCCTTTGCACTGCAAATACATATAGGTTCAACTAACTCCTAACAATGGCCTTGCAAATGTCAAGAGCATAACTCAGACGTTACAAGCAAAATGGGGACAATAACAGTACCTCCTTCATCAGGTTATTCTGAGGATTAAATGAAATAACACATGTAAAGTACTTAGCACAGTGCCTGGCATCTAGAGACACTCAATAAATTTTTGCTATTGTTATTGTAGTTTATTATTCTGCTTTCTACAACCTCTAATCCAGTGATTTACATACTGCAAGAATGCAATGAAGGTTGCTGATCAACAGCCCTCAGGAAGAGTGGAGAACCAGCAAATAAGGTTTTGTGCACTAATGTATACCAGAGTGTGGTATTGTTGGATATTTTAAAATATTTCATCATATGCTATATGAAATGCATGTCAGCATTGGAGGGTACCTGGGTGGGTGGGTGTATTTCCCAACTTGAAATAAATTCTCCAGGGGCAATTATTTAATAATTAACTATGAAAGGCTTTAATTAAAGGCTAATATTCTAGAATCAGCTACTAAAACTGCCTCAGTATTCTTTATATTAATATTTGATGGACACTTGAAAATTGGTCAGTTAACTTCCCATCATCCACCCTCTCCCACCTGCCATGCTTCTGAGTGGAACTATCATTCCACACTCCATGTCTATATGAGGTGCACACATTATTTAGCTAACACTTATAAGTGAGAATATGCCATATTTTTCTTTCTGAGTTGTTTCACTTAAGATGATGGCCTCCGGTTCCATACATGTTGCTGAAAACAACATGATTTCTTTAAGTTTATGGCTGAGTAGTAATCCCTTGTGTATATATACATTTTCTTTATCCAATCACCTATTGAAGGACACTTAGGTTGACTCCATATTTTTGCTATTGTGAATTGGGCTGCGATAAATATATGCATGGAGGTATCTTTTTTTATAGAACAATTTCTTTTCCTTTGAGTAGATATCCAGTGGTAGGACTGCTGGATCGAATGGTATTTCTATTTTTAGTACTTTGAGAAATCTCCATACTGTTTTTCACAGAGCTTGCACTAAATTTGCATTCCTACCAACAGGGGATACAGACTTTTAACAAGATAATCAGATCTCTGATTTATTGAATCATATATTTGTGAGCAAATAAGTATTATGTCAGTATCACTAATAAACACAAGTTTTGGGGAAGAGGGGAGTAATACACATATAAAATCTAAGAACTTAAAGTCTTGTAATACTAAATTCAAATTGGCAATATTATAAACATATGATGCTTTTTCTCTTTCCAGAATTATTTTCTAGCTTTGCCCACTAAAAAGACTTAGAAAAAATTGACCCCAAATGCCCAGATTATGGCCTCTAAAAATCATTTCTCACTCAAAGAAATCCATGTTCTAGCACTCTGGGAGGCCGAGGTGGGCGGATCGTTTGAGCTCAGGAGTTCAAGACCAGCCTGAGCAAGAGCGAGACCCCATCTCTACTAAAAATAGAAAGAAAGTATATGGACAGCTAAAAATATATATAGAAAAAATTAGCCGGGCATGGTGGTGCATGCCTGTAGTCCCAGCTACTCGGGAGGCTGAGACAGGAGGATCGCTTGAGCTCAGGAGTTTGAGGTTGCTGTGAGCTAGGCTGACGCCACGGCACTCACTGTAGCCTGGGCAACAGAGTGAGACTCTGTCTCAAAAAAAAAAAAAAAAGAAAAAAGAAATCCATGTTCATTATAGAAATAATTGATTTTAGGTCTGGGGCAGGAATGTACAGGTGAGTACAGAGTATCTTGTTGAGCCAGAAAGCAAGGAAGTTATTAAAGACCAATACAGTCTTGTTATTGGCCAAGGATGAGAAAATTCAAGCATTTTTTCTTTAAAAAAATTGTTCTAGGAGAAGAAAGATGGCGGAATGGTGGTGACGGCCTGGATCTGCGCTCCCGGGAAGGAAGGCATCGATCCGGACCTGCCACAACGCTGGAGGACCGCTCCCACACAGGAACAGCGGTGTGAATCCACGGAGAATCAGCGTGGGACAAACAGAGCGAGTGAGGTCTGAGGTGAACGAATATTAGGAACGCGGGACAGACACTAGCCAGCGGAGCACGGGTCGGATACACCCGCCCCCAGCCGGGGTGGGTGCAGCCTCTCGGGAAAGCGACTTGCCCTCCGCTCCCAATTGAATAGAGCCCTGACCCAGGCCAGCGCAGAATCACTGAGGGATACGTGGCGCATTGCAGACAGGAGGCTTTTTTGCGAAATTACCTTAGAACCTGGGGGATCTCAGCTGAGACAGTGCTTGGCGAGGAGGGACGGATCTGCCCCAGGGCGGAAAAACACAAAAGATTCCCAGACAGCAAATAGCGTTGTACCCCGTGCTGCCTTTTTCGGCAGTTCTCCAGCCGGTCAACCCCGGTGCGTGTCCTTGCTGGCCAGCCCCCGGGCAGTGGCGGTCTCTGCCTGCCGGGGAGCCGGTCCCCTCCAACCCCGGAGCTCTGCAGGCGCCATCTTGAAAGCGAGGGCGAAACCGCTAGGGAGCCAAAAAGTGCCCAGCGGCTCTTTCTGCCCGTGCTGCCTTTTTCGGGGGTTCTCAGGCCGGTCACCCCCGGTGCGCGTCCTTGCTTGCCAGCCCCCGGGCAGTGGCGGTCTCTGCCTGCCGGGGAGCCGGTCTCCTCCAGCCCCGGAGCTCTGCAGGCGCCATCTTGAAAGCGAGGGCGAAACCGCTCGGGAGCCAAAAAGTGCCCAGTGGCTCTTTCTGCCCGTGCTGCCTTTTTCGGCGGTTCTCCAGCCGGTGACCCCCGGTGCGCGTCCTTGCTCGCCAGCCCCCGGGCAGTGGCGGTCTCTGCCTGCCGGGGAGCCGGTCTCCTCCAGCCCCGGAGCTCTGCAGGTGCCATCTTGAAAGTGAGGGGGAAACCGCTCGGGAGCCATAAAGTGCCGAGCGGCTCTCTCTGCCCGGCGCCCTCCGCTGGTCTCTGAACCAATGCCAGGAGTGCGGGATATGCCGGGGCCGCGCTCGGGGTGAAGGGGCAGAGCTGCGCTAAGGCAAAAAAAAAAAAAAAAAAAAACACAAACACGAACAAGAAGAATAGGCTCGCTGAACTGTATATTTTATTCTTGGTAAATTTTTTCTGGGTTTTGTTTGTTTCTTTTTCTTTTTCTTTTCTTTTTCTTTCTTTTCCGGCGGCTCACGAGCCGGACAACCTCAACGGGCACCTTTGCCCTCCGGGCCTCTGGCTGCCGCGCCTTTTTGAGCGCGGAGGTTGGATCCCCACCACCCTCGGAGCTGTGCGGGCGCACAGACGCCATCTTGAAATCCACTGCAAAACCGCCCGGGACCCAGCCAGGCGGGCGTGAAGGGGCGGAGCTGCGCTAAGGCGTAAAAACAAAAACATTTAACGGCCGCTCCAGACCCAGCCGAGCTGAAGTGAAGGGGCGGAGCTGTGCTAAGGCGTAAAACAAACAAACAAAAAAAAACATTGAGTCGCTGAATTATATACTTCAGATTTGTGTATCTTTCTGCCTTGCGGTGTGGTGAGGTGCTATGTAGTTTGTTTTTGTTCATTTTTGTTGGTGTTTTTGGAGTTTTTTGGTTTGGCTTTTTGCGTTTCTTTTCTTTTTTTTTCTTTTTTTTTTTTCTTTCTTTTTCATCTTTTTTTTTCTTTTCTCTTTTGTTTTCTCCTCTTTCTTTTCTTTCTTTCCTTTTCTTTTTTCTTTTTTTTTTTTTCTTTCTTCTCTTTTTTCGCCTTCTAACTGGGGACCCACGGTGAGCTTCGGAACGGGCCAGGTCCCTGGCTCTGGTACATACCGGATCCTGAGCAGTCACCCCCAGTGCCGGCAATCTGCAGGCATGCAATCGCCATTCTAGGGCCCACAGCCAAGTCACTGTGGAGCAATAGGGTACCAAGAGGCTCCCTGGACGGCCCTCTCCCCTGGTCCACGGACCTTATATAGGGTCCCCGCCCATGTGTAAACACTGAATACTTCTCCAGAAGCGAGAGTGTGGAAACTGATCCCTGGGGACATTGGGCCAAGGCAGACTTTTGCCCGTGGGAGCTACAGCAATCGGGGTGCTGAGCAAGCGAGGTCACCATCCTTTCCCCATAGCTAGTATCTTGCCTGCAGATAGAGACAGAAACCTCCCCTATAGAGGAAGAACCAAAGGGAAATAAACAAACAAACAAACAAAGAGAATTTCGGTCTACTATTAGTGTGGACCCTGCCTGCCTTCTGAAAGACCACAACACAGTGTCCTAACTCACCAAAGCGGTCTTGGATCACTCCAATCCTCTAGGATTGGACCCATTGGAAGCAGTCCCCCAACGGAAACAGAAAAATCTCTAAACAATACACAACAGTCTCCCCCTCTTGCCAAAAGAAGCAACATACATAGACCGCTTCACAGCCTAAGAATAGAGCACAAAGAGTGCTGTTAACCAGACTAAATCTACAAGTAAAGATCCAACGATAAATCTAGATGGGAAGGGCCCAGCGAAAAAACATGGAGAGCACAAAGAATCAAATGGAAAGCTCATCCCCAAAGAGAAATACCAGCTCCCAACCAGTTGACACAAACCAGACTCAAAACACCAACATGTCACAGGAAGAATTCCAATTATGGATTGTAAACAAGGTGAATAATATACAAGAATCAATGGATAAACAACACAAGGAAAACACAAAAAAAATACAGGATTTGGAGGAAAAATTCACTAAAGAAATTGAAATATTGAAGAAAAACCAAACTGAACTCCTACAAGTGAAGAATTCACTCAGAGAGCTACAAAACACTGTGGAAAGTCTCAAGAGCAGGGTAGATCAAACAGAGGAAAGAATCTCAGAAATTGAAGATAACTCCTTCCAACTAAATAAGTCAGTCACAGAGATAGATCGAAAAAGTAAGAGAAATGATCTGAGTCTTCGAGAAATGTGGGATTATGTGAAGAAACCTAACTTGAGAGTTATTGGCATTCCTGAGGGTGAAGAAGATAATAAGCAAGGGTTGGACAAGCTATTTGAAGACATAATCGAGGAAAATTTTCCAGGCCTTGCCAATACTCTAGACATACAGATTCAAGAAGCTCAAAGGACCCCTGGGAGATTCATAGCAAATAGGAAAACACCACGCCACGTAGTCATCAGGCTGACCAAAATATCCACTAAAGAGTCCCTTCTCCGAGCTGTAAGGAGAAAGAAACAAGTAACTTACAAAGGAAAACCCATCAGAATTACGCCAGATTTCTCAGCTGAAACCTTACAAGCAAGAAGAGGTTGGGGCCCCATTTTCACGCTTCTGAAACAGAATAATGCCCAGCCTAGAATCTTGTACCCAGCTAAGCTAAGTTTTCTATACAAAGGAGAAATCAGGACATTCTCAGATAAACAAAGGTTGAGGGAATTCACCAAGACAAGACCAGCCCTCCAAGAAGTACTCCAAAGAGAATTACACACGGATGAGCACAAGAAAGATCCACGAATGTAAAACTACTCAAGAGCTAAAGATCAAATTCCAGATACCACAATGGCTCAGGAGAGAAAACATCACAATGAAGTTCTACCCAACAAGCTGAACAAAAAACTGTCTCACTTATCAGTTTTCTCAATAAATGTGAATGGCTTGAACTCCCCGCTCAAGAGACATAGACTGGCCCAATGGATTAAAAAACACAATCCAAGTATCTGCTGTCTTCAAGAAACTCACCTAACCTGCAAAGATGCATTTAGACTGAAAATAAAAGGATGGAAATCGATATTTCAAGCAAACGGTAACCAAAAGAAAGCTGGTGTGGCAATCTTAATTTCCAATAACATAGCTTTCAAACCAACAAAAATAATAAAAGACAAACATGGCTACTACATACTGATTAAAGGCACAATTCATCAAGAAGCCATGACTATACTCAATATATATGCACCCATCCTAGGTGCACCTAGATTCATAAAGCAAACCCTACTAGATCTGAACCAAATGATAGATAACAATACTGTAATAGCTGGAGACTTTAACACCCCACTGACAGTACAGGACAGATCCTCTAAACAGAAAATAAACAAAGACATAATGGTCCTACATAGAATGCTAGAACAAATGGGCATGGCTGACATCTATAGGACATTCTACCCAAAGTCCACAGAATATACATTTTTCTCATCAGCTCACGGGACATTCTCTAAGATTGACCATGTCCTAGGACATAAATCAT
Organism: Eulemur rufifrons; assembly: GCF_041146395.1. Lineage (NCBI taxonomy): Eukaryota > Metazoa > Chordata > Mammalia > Primates > Lemuridae > Eulemur > Eulemur rufifrons. The sequence goes on from NC_090989.1 coordinate 160,084,654, forward strand.
GTCTTCAAAAATTCAAAAAAATAGAAATTATACCATGCATCTTCTCAGATCACAGCGGAATAAAAGTAACAATGATCACAAACAGAAACCCTCACTCTTACTCAAAGTCATGGAAGCTAAATAACTTTCTCCTGAATAATTATTCTATAAAAGAAGAAATCAAGATGGAAATCAAAAATTTCTTTGAATTAAATGACAATGGAGATACAACTTATCAAAATCTATGGGATGCAGCTAAAGCAGTCCTGAGAGGAAAATTCATATCCATAAATGCCTATACCAAAAAGACAGAAAACATGCAAATAGACAACCTAACGAATAGACTCAAAGACCTGGAGAAAGAAGAACAGAACGATCCCAAACCCAGCAGAAGGCGAGAAATTACTAAGATCAAATCAGAATTAAATGAAAAGGACAACAAAGAAACTATAAGGGAAATTAATAAAACAAAAAGTTGGTTCTTTGAAAAGATAAACAAAATAGACACACCCCTGGCTAGACTAACCAAGAACACAAAACTAAAATCTCTAATAACCTCCATTAGGAACATGAAAGGAGAAATCACAACCGATGCTACAGAGATACAAGATACCATCTATGAATTCTACAAAAATCTTTATGCACACAAACTGGACAACGTGGAGGAAATGGACAAATTTTTAGACACACATAGTCTTCCCAGGCTCAACCAGGAAGAAATAGAGTACCTGAACAGACCAATATCAAGAACTGAAATCGAAACAGCAATAAAAAACCTTCCCAAAAAGAAAAGCCCTGGTCCAGATGGGTTCACACCTGAATTTTACCATACATACAAAGAAGAACTGGTGCCCATCCTACATAAACTATTCTCCAATATTGAGAAGGATGGAATTCTCCCCAACACGTTCTACCAAGCCAATATAACATTGATACCAAAACCTGGAAAGGACGCAACAAAAATAGAGAACTACAGACCAATTTCCCTCATGAATATAGATGCAAAAATTTTCAATAAAATACTAGCAAATCGAATCCAAGTACTTATCAAAAAAGTAATCCACCACGACCAAGTGGGCTTCATCCCCGAGATGCAGGGGTGGTTCAACATACATAAATCTATAAATGTAATTCACCACATAAATAGAAGCAAAAACAAAAACCATATGATACTCTCATTAGATGCAGAAAAAGCATTTGACAAAATTCAACACCCTTTTATGATAAAAACGCTTAACAAAATAGGCATTGATGGAACCTACCTAAAAATGATACAAGCCATATATGACAAACCCACAGCCAACATCATACTGAATGGGGAAAAACTGAAAGCACTCCCACTTAGAACTGGAACCAGACAGGGCTGCCCACTGTCTCCATTACTTTTCAACATAGTATTGGAAGTCCTTGCGAGAGCTATCAGGCAAGAGAGCAGAATCAAGGGAGTCCAAATAGGGAAGGAAGAGATCAAACTCTCACTTTTTGCTGATGATATGATGTTATATCCGGAAAACCCCCAGGATTCAACCATGAGACTCCTGGAATTGATTAACGAATATAGCAAAGTCTCAGGCTACAAAATTAATATACACAAATCAGAGGCATTTATATATGCCAATAACAGTCAATCGGAAAACCAAATTAAAGACTCAATACCCTTCAAAATAGCAACAAAGAAAATAAAATATCTAGGTACATACCTAACTAAAGAGGTAAAGGACCTCTATAAGGAAAACTATGAAACACTGAGAAAAGAAATAGCAGAACTTGCAAATACATGGAAAAATATACCATGCTCGTGGATCGGAAGAATCAACATTGTTAAAATGTCTATACTACCCAAAGTGATCTACAGATTCAATGCAATCCCTATTAAATTACCAACATCATTCTTCACAGACGTAGAGAAAATAATTATACACTTTGTATGGAATCAAAGAAGACCCCGTATAGCAAAAGCAATTTTAAGCAACAAAAACAAAATGGGAGGTATTAATTTGCCAGACCTCAAACTATACTACAAGGCCGTGGTTCTTAAAACAGCCTGGTATTGGCACAAGTGCAGGGACACAGACCAGTGGAACACAACACAAAATCCAAATATAGAACCATCCTCATATAGTCACCTAATTTTTGACAAAGCGGGAAAGAATATACTCTGGGGACAAGACTCCCTATTCAATAAATGGTGCTGGGAGAATTGGTTAGCCACTTGTAGAAGACTGAAACAGGACCCACAGCTTTCACCTCTCACAAAAATCAAATCACGGTGGATAACAGACTTAAACCTTAGGCGTGATACAATCAGAATTCTAGAAGAAAATGTAGGAAAGACTCTTACAGACATTGGCCTAGGCAAAGAATTTATGAAGAAGACCCCCAAGGCAATCACAGCAGCAACAAAAATAAATGAATGGGACATGATTAAATTAAAAAGCTTCTGCACAGCCAAAGAAACAGTCAAGAGAATAAACAGACCACCTACAGAATGGGAAAAAATTTTTGCATACTACACATCAGATAAAGCACTGATAACAAGAATCTATTTAGAACTCAGGAAAATCAGCAAGAAAAAATCAAGCAACCCTATCAAAAAGTGGGCAAATGACATGAATAGAAACTTCTCGAAAGAAGACATAAGAATGGCTAACAAACATATGAAAAAATGCTCAACATCCCTAATCATCAGAGAAATGCAAATCAAAACCACAATGAGATATCACTTAACTCCAATGAGAATGGCCTTTATCAAAAAAACCCAAAACAACACATGTTGGCATGGGTATGGAGAGACAGGAACACTCATACACTGCTGTGGACTGCAAACTAGTGCAACCCCTGTGGAAAGCATTATGGAGGTATCTTAAACAGATTCAAGTAGACCTGCCATTTGACCCAGCAATCCCATTACTGGGCATATATCCAAAGGAAAAAAGGTCATTCTGTAACAAAGACACATGTACCCGAATGTTTATAGCAGCACAATTCACAATAGCAAAGATGTGGAAACAACCCAAATGCCCATCAATACATCATTGGATTAGTAAGCTGTGGTATATGTATACCATGGAATATTACTCAGCTATAAGGAATGATGAAGATACGACATCTCTATGGTTCTGCTGAGAGAGTTGGAACCCATTATATTAAGTGAAGTATCCAAAGAATGGAAAAACAAGCATCACATGTACTCACCAGAAAATTGGTTTCCCTGATCATCACCTAAATACAAATCTGGGAACGACACCAATTGGATATCAGACTGAGGTGGGGGGTAGGGGAGGGGATGGGGGTATGCCTACACAATGAGTGCATTGCGCACCGTTTGGGGAGTGGTAACACTTGAAGGTGCTGACTCGGGAAGGGGGGGTGGGGAAGGGAGGGATATATACCTCATGATGGGTGCAATGCGCACGACCTAGGGAACAGACACGCCTGGAGCTCTGACTTGGGGGGAAAGGCGGTACAGGAGCAACATATGTAACCTGCAATTCTGTATCCCCCATAACAAGATAAAATAAAAAAAAAAAAAAAAAAAGAAATAATGCCAAGAATTTCCCCAAATTAGTGACAGACACCAAACCACACATCCAAGAAACTCTGAGAATACCAAGAATAAAAAATGTTACAATAATAATAATAATGGGAAAAGAGTATATCACATTCAAACTGCTGAAAATTAAATCACAGATCATCTTTGGCACTGACCAAAGGGAAAGTTTTAGAAAAGTCTGCTTTTGTTTATCTTCTGTGGTACATGAAATAATGCCACATCCCAAAGATATTCATGTCCAACCCCCAAAACCTGTGGATTTGTTATTTTACACGGCAAAACAAACTTTGTAGATGTCATTAACTTACAGAGTTTGAAATGGGGAGATGATCCTGGATAATCTGGGAGGACTATATATGCAATCACAAGTTCTTTATAAGTGAAAAAGTATGGAAGGAAGGTCAGAGTCAGATAGAGATTTAAAGATGCTACACTACTGGCTGTGAAGATGGAAGGAAGATTTATGACTCAAGGAATTCTGGCAATTTCTAGAAGCTGGAAGATGAAAGAGGAAGGATTCTCCCTTATAGATGTCAGGAAGCCTGCTGACACCTTGATTTTAACCAAGTATAAAACCATGACTCTTGGCTACACTAACATTATTAGCATCTCAGAATTAATTGCAATTTGGTGTTCACTCTCACATCCTAATATACATCATGTCCATATTTTAACTTCCCTTCAAAGCCCCATTTAAAGCTTGCATCCTCCAAGAAGCTTTCTGCAATCTTCTGTCTCCAGTATCATAGTGTGTAGTTGATGTGGTAGACAAAATAATGACCCTCCTCCAATTCTAATCCCCAGGACCTGTGACTATTTTCAGTTATATAGCAAAGGGGAATTAATGTTGCAGACAGAATCAAGGTTGCCAATCAACTGATTTTAAAATAGGGAGATTATAGTGGATTATTTGAGTGAGTCCAAAGTAATCACAAGAATCCTTAAAGTGGAAGAGGACATCAGCAGAAGATGTGACTATGGAAGAAAGACATAGAAAGATGCAACATTTCTGGCTTTGAAGATGGAGGAAATGTCCCATGAGCCAAGGAATCTGGGTAACCTCTAGAAGCTAGAGAAGGCAAGAAAATAAATTGATCTCTAGAGCTTCTAAAAAGGAAAGCAGCCCGGCCAACACCTTGATTTTAGTCCAGTGAGATCTGTATTGGACTGCTAACCTACAGAACTATGAGATAATAAATCTGTGTTGTTTTAAGCCAAAAAAAAAAAAAATTGTTCTATGGAAAACAGACACTAGGGGACAGGAATGGAGGCTGAGGTTATGCCCTTCTACTCTTTGACTTCTGCAGCTGCTAGGGAGCTGCTGCCGCAGTGGGCCAGAGGGAGACAGGGGACAGGGGGCACATATAGCTGTGCCTCAGATATAATCAGGAGACAGCTGGCAGAACTGAGGATTTGTATGTGTGGGGCAAAAGAAAGGAAGACATCAAAGATAACTCCTGGGTTACTGGCTGGAACTACTCAGCAGATCGTGGAATTATTGCCTGTGCTGGGAAAGACTGGGGAGCATCAGACTTGAGGGAAGGCAATCAGAAGTTCAGGATTAGGCATGTGTAGTTTGAGATGGCTGGGAAACATCCAAAAGGCAAATGGCTACATAACTTGCAAGCTCTTGATACAACAGAAGCTGGGCTGGAATCTAATCTACACATGGATGAGCAGTCCTGTAATTATACCAACATCTCTCCAGAAGACTAACTAGGACAGCTTCTCCACATTTACAGATTCACGCCCATTTAGATGCAGCTGAGACCAAATTAGTGAAACTTATAAGGAGAAGACATCTATACAGTTGAAAACCAGAGAAATCCCTTTCCTAAAAGAGCTCCTGGTTTTTTAACAGGTTGTTTGTTGTAAGGTCTCAAAGTCATGGATAAAAAGAGATTTCCAGGCAGTTAGCTAATGTCAATGATGTATTTATCCTCCTGTTGATCACTGCAGTCAATAGAGTGATACTGAATGGGGGTAGGATAAGGACCACATAATTCCTCTTCTGTGTGCTGACTACAGCTAGCAAGCAAAGGCTTAGGCACTTGACAAGAAAAAAAATCTATATTATATTTTAAAATATTTAGACAGCACAGAGAGAAATTATAATGGCTACAATAATAGAGTGCTTCATCATTTACAGTATACATTTCTCTTAGACTATGTCTATTCTTACACAATTTCAATTCAAAAAAATAGAATAGGGACATTTAGTATTATATAACCACATGCTGTGCTTATAAAAGTTAAGTTAAAATCGCCAGCTTGTTAATAACACAGTTGAGATTTTCAGGTTGTAAAGATGCATTTGTCTTACCTACCTGTCAAAAAATTATACGCAAGTCCCACATGCCACCTACTTGAAGAAAACAATACTGGGTTAAGAGTGCTTTGCATCACCTACGTGGAAGAATTCATATCATATGTAGGTTAATAATCCAGCCAACTTTATAAAGTCTGTTTTCATACTTAAGTTTTTGGCTACTTATTACACTAAAATTAGGTGGTTTTAAGTGACTAGTCCAAAGTTCAAAATTTAATGTTCAGTTCAGTTCCAGCAAATTTCTGAAAACACATGGGAATTGTAACTCATGTGTTAATACTTAAAGTTTTCGTTAATAAAACTTCCAACGCTAACCTTACCTCATTGAACTTACCTCACTGGTTTTTATGCTCACTATAAAACTATAGCTGTCATAATATTTTTGAATTACTACAAAAGGAAGTAAGCCATTCCAAAGTCAATGTTATTTTGCAACATGATGATAGTTATAAATTCAAAATACTTAAAACCAATTTGCAAAGCTATCAATCTTAGTACCTCCTAACATTTGAAAAGTCCATCTTCAAAACATTTATTATTAACAAAAAAAACGAGTCTAAGAAAATACTACGTATCATTCATATTGAACTTTCCCTTCAAGTAAGCACACTGAATTTAAAAATTAAAGTGTGTTTTAACATAAAATTTTAAAATATTGATCCTACTTAGATATGCCATGAAATTTCTAAACTATCACTGAAGTCCAAAGAACTTAAATCACTAATAATTTGGTACTACAATTGAGTAATAGTTTTATGATATCAAAATCAGTGTTTTTCAATAAATCTAAACAAGTAACCCCCCCCCACCCCCCAGGCATGCCTGAAGTATTTGTAAATGGCTAACAAATTAGGGACTATAATCATCAGACATAAACCCGCACTTTAGAGTCATATCTTTCAAATACTCCTAGAGGATGGGGACCTGTGTCCAGGGATCCATGAGTTTGCCGTAAGAATTTTTTTATGCTATCTGTTCATTTCTTTTTTGTTGTCTTTTCTTTTCTGTGACTGTCTCCAAAGATAAAATGAACTTATTCTGGATCATGTAAATAACTCCTTACAATCAAGGGCGGCTAACAGATTTTTATATATGCCTTTGTGTTTGCACTTAAGATTGCTTTGAGGAGAAATGGGAAAAATGCACAGAAGGACTTCTTATTTCTCTGATGTATTCCCTCCAAGTCTCAGCCACAGGACATCACAACAACCATGCAAACAAGCTGTTTATCAGCACTACAAATAAAAATAGCAGTGAGGAAACTGGATCATCATACAGCATACTACAACTTCAGGCATCTGGAACTAACACCTGATTCACTGCAATTGGTACGACATTCATATCAAATATAAAGTCATGTGCAACAAAAACTAGAAAATCTAGAGGAAATGGATAAATTTTTGGAAGCACACCACCTCACAAGCTTGAATCAGGAAGAAGTAGAAATCCTGAACAGATCAATAATGAGTAGCTAGATTGAAATAGTAATAAAAAGTGTCCCCCCTCCAAAAAAAAGCCCAGGACCAGATGGATTCACAGCCAAATTTTACCAGACCTACAAAGAAGAACTGGCACCTATCCTACTGAAACTGTTCTATAACACTGAGAAGGAGGGCATCCTCTCTAACTCATTCTATGAAGCCAGTAGATACCGAAGCCAGGAAAGGACATAATAAAAATAGCAAACTACAGACCAATATCCCTCATGAACATAGATGAAAAAATCCTCAACAAAATACTAGCAAACCAAATTCAACAGCACATCAAAAAGATAACTCACCATGATCAAGTGGGTTTCATCTCAAAAATGCAAGGATGATTCAACATACACAAATCAATAAATGTGATTTGCCACATAAATAGAATTAAAAACAAAAACCATATATATGATCATCTCAACAGATGCAGAAAATGTATTTGATAAAATCCAGCACCCCTTCATGATAAAAAAAACACTCAAACTAGGCCTAGAAGTAACATACCTCAAAATAATAAAAGCTATATATGACAAACCTACAGCCAACATCATACTGAATGGGAAGAAAGTGAAAGCATTCCCCCAAGAACAGGAACAAGACAAGGAAGCCCAATGTCACCACTTCTATTCAATGTAGTATTGGAAGTCCTAGCCAGAACAATCAGGCAAGAGAAAGAAAGAAAGGGAATCCAAATTAGGAAAGAGGAGGTCAAACTATCCCTGTTTGCTGATGATATGATTTTATATCTAGAAAACCCTAAAGACTCCACCATACGACTGCTAGAATTGATAAATAAATTCACTAAGGTCTCAAGTTACAAAATTGATGTACACAAATCAATAGCATTTCTACACACTAACAACAATCAAGCTGAGAGTCAAATCAAGAACTCAAGACCACGTAAAATGTCTAGGAATATACTTACCCAAGGAGGTGAAAAATCTCTATAGGGAGAAGTACAAAACACTGATGAAATAAATCATAGGTGACACAGACAAATGGAAAACCATCTCATGCTCTTGGATTGGAAGAATCAACATTGTTAAAATGTTCACATTGCCCAAAGTGATTTACAGATTCAGCACAATTCCCATCAAAATACCAATGTCATTTTTCACAGATCTAGAAAAAACAATCCTAAACTTCACATGGAACCAAAAACGAGCCTAAATATCCAATGTAATCCTAAGCAAAAGAACAAATCTGGAGACATCACATTACCTGACTTCAAATTACACTACAAGGCTATAGTAAACAAAACAGGATGGTACTGGTATAAAGGTAGATACACAGACCAATGGAACAGAATAGAGAACCCAGAAATAAAGCCATATAGCTACAATCAATTGATTTTTGACAAAGCAGACAAAAACATACACTGGGGAAAAGATGTTCTACTCAATAAATGGTGCTGGGAAAATTGGATAGCCACACACAGAAGAATGAAACCAGATTCCTTTCTCTCACCATACACAAAAATTAACTCAAGATGGATTAAAGACCTAAACATAATGCCTGAAACCATAAAAATTCTAGAAGAAAACATAACTCTTCTGGACATTGGCCTAGGCAAAGAATTTATGACTACGACTTCCAAAGCAAATATAGCAACAAAAAATAAATAAATAGGACTTAATTAAACCAAAAAGTTTCTGCACAAAGGAAATAATCAACAAAGTAAGTATACAACTTACAGAATGGACGAAAATATTCCTAAATACACATCCAACAAAGGACTAATATTCAGAATCTACAAACAAATCAGGAAGAAAAAGCCAACTCCATTAAAAAGTGGGCCAAAGACATGAACAGACTTTTCTCAAAAGAAGATAGACAAGCGGCCAATAAACATATGAAAATATATTCAACATCACTTATCATCAGGGAAACACAAATTAAAACCACAATGAGATACTACCTAGCCATTATTTTGTTTTTGTTTTTGTTTTTGTTTGAGACAGAGTCTCACTCTGTTGCCCAAGCTAGAGTGCCGTGGTGTCAGCCTAGCTCACAGCAACCTCAAACTCCTGGGCTCAAGTGATCCTCCTGCCTCAGCCTCCTGAGTAGCTGGGACTACAGGCATGCACCACCATGCCCAGCTAATTTTATATATATATATATATATTTTTAGCTGTCCATATAATTTCTTTCTATTTTTAGTAGAGATGGCATCTTGCTCTTGCTCAGGCTGGTCTCTAACTCCTGAGCTCAAACAATCCACCCACCTTGGCCTCCCAGAGTGCTAGGATTACAGGCGTGAGCCACCACACCTGGCCTCCTAGCCATTATTAAAAAGTCAAAAAACAATAGATGTTGGTGTGGATGTAGTGAAAATAGAACACTTATACACCATTGGAGGGAATGTAAACTAGTACAACCCCTATGGAAAACAGTATAGAGATTCCTCAAAGAACTAAAAGTAGACCTACCATTCAACCCAGAAATCCCACTACTGAGTATCTACCTGTCAGTATCCCGGATTTCAGCACCAAAGATGTCAAGATGACAGTCTACCCTTGGTTCTTGTTGTGCTCATGGCTGAAAAATGACCAGACACATCAAAGTGTCAAGTCCAGACTATTATCCTGGTCCCCTGACTCCTTTCTTGGAAAAATCATCAGCAAGGCCAATATGACGGAGGACACTCAGGCAGGGAGCAGATTCACAGAACAGCTCTTTATTGTAGAATAAAATAGGTCTGTCTCCTCGAGTGGAGAGAGACAAACCAACTCACTCACTCACTTCCTACTGACTTCTTGGACTGTTTCCTTTTATTAACCCAGTCTGGAGGAGGGCTTTTGAGAGGTGTAGGATGTTATCAAATAATCAACAGGTATCCTCAAAATTTCATCTGCTTATATGTATGAGCTCCCTCTTAGAAAGCCTACCTGGGGGTGGGAGGTGAACTGCAATGCAGATTCAAGCTAATGCCATATTAATTACCCTGAGGTTACTCTAGGTCACTTTTTAAATCTCATTATGCCTGGACTGGGGAATTCCTACATTGATAAAGCATTCCCTCCTTCCCCAGGTGTAGTAGTTGCTCGGGATAGGATTAAGGGGCCAAAATGTAGTGTCCACCCTTATTCTTCTTCCCAGGTGGAGCAATTGCTCAAAACGGCACCAAAACAGGGAACACTTGTTCAGAGAACCTAACATCTACCTAACATTCCCAAAGGAAGAAAGTCATTTTACAAAAAAGAGACCTACACACGAATGTTTATTGCAGCACAATTCACAATTGCAAAGATAAGGAATCAACCTAAGTGCCCAAAGGCTGATGAGTGCATAAAGAAAATGTGGAGCAGGGATGTATGTGTGTGTGTGTGTCTCTCTCTCTATGTGTATATATATATTTATACCATGGAGTACTACTCAACCATAAAAAAGAATGAAATAATGACTTTTACAGCAACTTTGTTGGAATTGGAGATCACTATCTTAAGTATCTCAGGAATAGGAAAACAAATACCACATGTTCTCACGTATAAGTGGGAGCTAAACGAGGGAGATACATGGTCATAAAGTGGTATAATGAACATTGAAAACTAAGAAGGGGAAGGTGGGGAGTGAGGGATAAAAAATAAATTCATGTGCAGCAAACACTATCCTCCATGTTAAATTAATATCATTAATATGAATGTTATTAATTTTTACACTGTTTTCATTTAGTGCATAATTTTGATTTTGCTCCATAGTCCTATAAGAGCTATAAGCATGTTTAGTCTTATCTCTGTCCCTAATTAAATAAACATAAGTAGTAACTATTACATAAAGCAAATACTGAATGTCTACAAGTTTCTTCCTTCTTTGTAAAGGAATTTCTTCCCATGTGTGTGAAATACTGTTTTCAAGTAAACAGTATTTGTTCCTTGAAATTCTCCTGGATGTCATGCAAAAGTTAAATGGGGGTGTGGGCATGGGGTTGTGTTCCACGATGAAGCAGATTTGGGAAATGGGGTGAGCTCTAGTGATTTATAATAGACATTAGCGTACTAAAGGTTCTGAACAGTCCCATAGCAAAGATCTTACTTTACTTGATTTAACTGACCTACCCTGTATCTGTTTTTTTTCCCCACAGAACCTGTTTTGTTTTGTTGTTGAGACAGTCTCACTCCACTACCTTGGCTAGAGTACAGTGGCGTCATCATAGCTCACTGCAGCCTCACACTCCTGCGCTCAAGCAATCCTGCTGCCTCAGCCTCCTGAGTAGCTGGGACTACAGGCATGTGCCACTACGCCCAGCTAATTTTTGTATTTTTTGTAGAGATGGGGTCTTGCTCTTGCACAGGCTGGTCTCAAACTCCTGAGCTCAAGCAATCCTCCCACCTGGGCCTCCCAAAGTGTTAGGATTACAGGTGTGAGCCACCACGCCCGGCCAAATGTGTTCTTTTCTACGAACACTTAATAATATCCTTCAGAATATATTTTTGGAAAGACTGTTCTAAAGTGTCTTATAGCCATCAAATTTTTAAGGTGTGGGATGGATATGAAATGTTCAAGCTTGAGACATGGCTATGAAATGTTTGAGCGTGGTGAAATGCGGACACACCACTGGATTCAGGAGGCCTCGGCTCAAAGTGCGCTAATACCTTTGAGATGCCCTCTGTGAGTAGCACCGAGTTAGGTGATGTGAGATGTCTCCTGCATTCCCTGGGGCCACCTGTGAGGTAAGTATCCTTTACAGGTGAAAACACTGACAGTCTATGGGCTCACAGGGTTAATGTAGTAGAGCTAAAGCCCCATCTTCTGGTTCAAAATATGCTCCACTCTCCTGTACCCCAGGATCATTATTGGCTCTGGTGGCATCCGAGAATGGGACCCTGGGTAAGCTGCTTGTTTCTCAGAGACTCAGCTTTCTCCTTTATAAGCCAATAAAATTTTTCTCAATGGCTCCTAAGGTTATTACCTACCTTAAACTTTCATGATGTCAGAGATGAGTGATAGAGATGCAGTGTTTTAAAGCTTTGGTAATTAAAACAGTTGGGTGGGGATGCAGCAAGAAAAAGAGCAGTGCACGAACAAAAAAGAGGGGGTCCAAAATAGATTCATATACACATAGAAATTTACCATATGATAAAGGTGGCATTTAGGTTCAGTAGGGAAAACATGGATGATTCCATTAATAATGGCTGAAAACTGACTATTCATTTAGAAAATTAATAAAGGTGAAACCTTATCTATTAATAACTCCTATGACACAAATAAATTCCCAATATAATAAAGAGTTACATACAAAAACTTAAACCATAGAAGTACTAAAAGAAAATATAGGGGGGGCCTTCTTTTTATTATTGGGGTATAGAAGGCCTTTCTAAGCAAGAGAAAAAGTCTAGATACCATAAAGGAAAACACAGACACATACGATTAAATATAAATTTAAAATATCTTCCTGGAAAAAGACAAAAGGCAAATTGTAGAAAATTTTTATGAAAGCAAAATGTAAAATGCAATGTGTGTTCCAGTATGTATAACATGTTTCCAATTGGGAAAAGGGAAAGAACATTTGCTTGTGGGTATACGGACTATTTTCTAGAAGTAGTCTGTAAAGAGACTATTTGCTTATTCATAAACAAATAAATAAGAATTCATTAAATGTCTACTTCATACTCAGCTACATAAGTGATACAAATAAAGATTAAATTAACACATTAGTCAATTACACTTGTAAACTAAGGAATCCCACCCACCAACTGCTATGGGGAATTCAGAGTAAGGTAAATCCAGTCTGGCCCATAGCTCCCCAAAATCACCTGAACACTCGGATTTCCAGCTTACCCCTTTCTTGAGGCAGAAATGCTGCAGGTAGAGGAAGAGGTGAGAACACAGTCTGCCCAGGAAGAATTATTTATGGTGGTATACATTACAGCTGCTATGACTCTTTATCTAGAATGGTAATACATTGTAGGGAGGCAGGAAAGAGTAAGGGCTGTAAGTAGGAGCTCTTGAGCTAGACTCCTGAAGTTCAAATACTCATTCACCATGAGAAAAACACGATCTCTCAAAATTCCAGTTTTCTCATCCATAAAACGGGGATGATAATAGTACCAGATATCATGAGGATTAATTGAAACATGACTTACAAGGTGTTTTATTACAAGGCACTAAGAAATAAAGTAGAAACATCAGTGAACAGCGGTCGCTATATAATAGAGAATAGTAACATCATTTATGATTACGATGCTACATTATATACTCCATCATCCACATATGATTAGTAAATTTAGTCATTAGGGTATTTGTGTTAACATTCTAGCAGCTACCATTAAAAGCTAATCACACTGCCAGTGATGATAACATTAACTAACAAGTATGAAACAGTTTCATACGGCCCATCAGTATTTCAAGACATGTAGAGTCTTGTTCTCCATTTTAAAAGGCCCAGAGCCACTCAGCTTCTAAGGGGCAAAGCCAAAACTGACCACATATCTATCAGTCTCCAAAAGGCCCACTGTGAACATCACACTCAGAAGGAGCAAAGCAGGAAATATTTGAACAGCATAAATAACAACCACAGGAGTGAAGAGGAATGTGGCAGGAAGCAAGAAAAAAAAAGGGTAAAGGTGCTAAAATTATGATATGTATCTTATCCTTTCTATTATATATAGATAGATACAGAGAAATATCTCTCTATATAGATTTATATCTATAGAGCAGGTAGGTATTATTTATAGGTGAAAACACTGAAACTCTGAGAGGTCTCCAAGCTATAAGGATAGAACTGTGATTTATATATATAGTATGTTTATTTTATATATATATATATATATATATTACATACACTTACATGTGTGTGTGGGTTGTGTGCTATTATTTGCTGCCATATCCATATAGATGACATATATATTTGCTGCCATATCCATGTGTGTATATATATATTCTTCATCCAGTCTAAAACGCCCCAAACAAAATGTCATCAAATAGAAAATCCTGCACAAAGCCACCTGCAGGTGTACACCTTCCCTCTATATATTCTTATACTGTGATGTTTTGACTTCAGCCAAATATTCAGTACTGAAACAGTTTTCACAGATTTTCTTTTCAGTATAATGAAATACTTCTCCTGTCTTCATATATTCACAAGCATCTTTTATATACACAAATAGCTGAAGGAAAGGAAAGTTCACTACTGAGGTTCCATTGTAACACACCCCACTAAGGTGTGTGTTGAATTTAGGAACACACTTTCAAATTTAAGCAAAGTTGGGGCTTCAGATCATCGACTTTTAGGAAGACCACAAATGATTCTCAAATGGTGGTCACAGCAAACCCTTTGCAAATTTACCTCAGCCAGAGCAAGCAATTATTCCTCTATTGGGACTTGTTACAGCCTCTTCCGGCTTGGAAGCATTTTCGTACTAAGGAACAGGGAGCTGGGAAAAAAAAACTGAGCTCCATGAGCAAAACAGACAATCACTTTAAAAATCACTTAAGCCAGGAGCAAGAACTGCCATGACATTTAAAAAATTAAAGTCAAGGTACATACAATCTTTGGTCGCTGTTTTTTCTTAAAGAGAAACCAACAGCCATCCCTTTCTGGGTTTCCCATGGTGGCTCCTAAAAATATTTATGAGGATCACAGCACCATTATGGCAGTGAACATGTTGGTATGGAAAATCTGTTTCATCCTACAAATTTTCTGTTTATGTGCGGGTGTGTATATAAATTAATTTACTGGGTGAGCACTGAGTCAACAATATTCTATTGCAATACTCCTGAAGCAGTGGTTTCTTTGTTTATGGTACTACAATTTTATGAGAGAAATCACAACTTAGCTGCTCAAAGAGTAACAATTGGTGATGGGGAGTTCCCAACATTTCACATGTGTAAAATGAGGAGGTGGGACTCACTGATGCAGTCCCAACTCTGACATTCTGTGATTTTGTGATTCCATTTTGTCAGTTCATATTCCACAATGCTGGGGCCCATTAAACCACCCACACACTAAAGCCTATCAGCAAACCTGATCACTAGGCATTTTACCCACTTAAACAGTACTCATTTCAGTGCATTTTAGGGGGGGATACAGACAGCACTCTGTATCACATTGAGCCTTGCAAACAGAATGTCTTGGATAAGAAAACAACTAAAAATTACAGACCTACCTTTAACAATTACCAATTTTAGAGAGGGGGGAAAATGTGCTGACAGCATCCTATCTAGCTGAAACACAAGTACCCAGAAATGAGAGCAGTAATCTAAAAGGAAGTACTGTCTGAGCCAGAGGGGAAAAATATGTCTAGAAACTACAACTCTGATGATGGATAAACCAAATGCACCAAGCTGAGCTTGCCACTCCACCACATTTCAAATGAAGCAAGTTTACACAAAGACAAGGTAAGGATGTTATCAGGGCAAACATACTGCCAGACTTCTTTATATCCATATAGAAAGCAGAATTTGAGACTTTTAAGCAGCAGTCACCATTAAGCAGAGTGGCCCCAATTTCTACGGTAGATTGAGAGGTGGAGTGTGGAGGAAGTCATTTCTTCCCTCCTGAGATTCTTCTTACCAGGCACTTTAGATCCCACCAGGAAGTACATAAAGGACCAGGAACATGAAAAACCACCTCCATACCATCCCCAAAGCTTTCCCTTTGAGGAACATGTTTTGCTGCATAAAATGTTGATGCCCATTTCCATTAAGCTTGAATTGCTAGGCCTCTTATGGAAGCCTTTCAATGAGACTGTTCTGTTCATGCCTCTCATAATATCTGCTTTGTGTATCATCTGCTTGTTTGCCTCGCGGACCCACTGCAGTCAACTGGAAGCAGCTTCATCGAGCCTGGTGTTAAGAAAGCTCCCGAGGCCACATCCAGACTTGGTGAAAAGATCAGCAGGATGAAGCCATGACAGCTTCTAGACACACAAGTGTGGGGAGCAATGGTATGCTCAGAGTGGCTTCCTGGATCTAGAACGCTAACCCCGAGTCTTCACACTTACATGCATATCTGGCTCTCCATTCTTGGACTAGGCTTTTCTCAAGGACCCTCCAATTTTGAAAAATCAATTTAGTATCTGTGGTGGGTTGAATGAGGGCCTCAAAAAGATGTGTCCATGTTCCAGAACCTGTGAATGTGACTTTATTTGGAAAAGGGGTCTTCCCAGAAGTAATTAAGTTAGCACTCTAAAGATGAGATCATCCTGGATTATCTGCGTGGGCCTTAAATCCAATGATAAGTGTCCTTATGAAAGACACAGAGAGCAGGCTGGGTATGGAGTCTCATGCATGTGATCCTAGTACTTTGGGAGGCCAAGGCAGGAGGATCAATTGAGGCCAGGAGTTTGAGATCAGCCTGGACAACAGAGACCTTGTTTCTACAAAAAATAGAAAAATCAGCTGGGCATGGTGGCACACACCTGTCGTCCCAGCTACTCGGGAGGCTGAGGCAGGAGGATCGCTTGAGCCCAGCAGTTTGAGGTTGCTGTGAGATATGATGAGGCCACTGTACTTTAGCCAAGGTGACAGAGTAAGACCCTGTCTCAGGGAAAAAAAAAAAAAAAGATACAGAGCAGAGACAAAGAAAAGGAGAAGGCCATGTGAAGATGAAGGAAGAGGTTGGAATCATACAGCCCAAGTAAAGGAAGGCCTGGAGATGCCAGAAGCTGGATTCTCTCTTAGAGCCTTTGGAGGGAGTACGGCCTTTGCCAACACCTTGATTTCTGATTTCCAGGCAATAAATTTGTTGTTTTAAGCTACCAACTTTGTGGTAATTTGTTATGGCAGCCTTAGAAAACTGATACAATATTCCCTTTCATCCAACCACTCACAAACAACTGTTTATTATTTTTTACGGAGATCCAAAGACAAATTAAATACCGCCCTTGCCCTCCAGAGGCCCTTGTTCTAGAAGGAGTGATATGTAAACTGACAACTATGAGAGTAAAGTGCAGAACTCTCTCGGAAAAGTGCTTAGAGCCTTAAAGGCTATAACATGTACCTGGAGTCCAAGAGGCTAGTTTCACAGGGCAGGAGCGGGCGATGCAGAGGATGTCCCTGCATGGCCAAGTGGCACACAGTGGGTGCCACCAAGAATGGAGTCATAAGCGAGATGCCAAACCCTAAAGCCATGCACACCATGTTAGTGAGCTTGGCTGGCATTTTTGCCTATAGGAGAAACACGGAACCTGTAGAAAATGCTGTTCCTAATGAACTAAAACATACATGAAAGTTTCTTTTCCCACCTCAGTCACACTTCAGAACTCAAAGTTCTAAACTCTATCCCATAAACAGACTTTCTGTTCCTGACCCTGGATCTTGCCAATCCACCTTGCTAGCCATGTTCGCCAGACATTTCCACCCTCTAAAACCTCTCTGCTATGTGTAATCCCAGCACTCCCAAAAGTCTTTCATGAGAAAACCAGTTCCATAAGCACTCTTTTTGAGGAAAAAAGGACTGGGGGGGACCTGGGGGTATAGAGATATTCCATAGTAAAACAAATCTGGGAAATGCTCCTTCAGGAATTTGCGAAATGCTCTGAGATGTCCAGCTTAACTTTGGTTAATCAGCATTTTCCAAACTTGTTTAACCCAATAGTCTCTTTTCTATAACATCCTATTAATATCCTAGGGTACATACTGCAGAAAATGCTGCATTAGAAAACAGTATTTTTCAAGTGTAAGTTTAATATATTATATTCTATATTTGGTAGGCCCCCCAGTCCATGTTGCTGGCTAAACTCATAATCTGAATGTTTTCCCTCTTTCTACCCAAAACCCAACACCTTTACCAGCAAGCCTTAAAAAATGCCGTCTGGTGACCGCTGAGCACCCAAGTCCGTGGCACTGTGGCAGGCCCTGGGAACGTAATATTTAGAAGATGGCATGCTCTCCTTCAAAGGCTTATGTGGCCTCACTTTATACAGTATGATTTAATTCCACACTCAACAAATCATCCACAAAATTAAAAGTACATTAGAATAACCCCACTGGAAGGAGACATTTCATTTTGATTGCTAAGTGTTGTTTACACAAAGGGGCAAAATATCCTTATAAAATTCACCTTTATCAAATGCCAAATTTCGTCATACTCGTAAGAATCCCTATGAACTTAAAAAAAAAGGGATTTTCTGAAGTATGTTTCCTCAGAATGTCAAGACTAGGGTACGCTTCCATGGTGTTCCTTACTAGATAGTCCCTGTCACCACTCGTTACTTTCATTAACATTATTAAGTTACAGTGTATTTATACTTGCACCATGGTACAGCGAAAGCTGCAAAAATAATCTCTTAGTTATTTCATGACTACACATGCTATAAAAGTTATTCAGAAGATGGAATTATAAGGAAAGGAGCCTAAAAACTCATTCTCTTACCTCTGACAGTTATCCTCAACATAGAAATTTAGGGGATAATCAAATTAAGGAGAAAAAAAAATTCATGCTCTGTTTTTCTCTTCTTGGTACATTTCTGAATGCAAAGTTATTTTCCAGGCAAAGATGAATGAAATTCTGCTCTTTCTAATCTCTGTAAAGATTGTGAAAATAAAGATCCGTTTCATTGGATAGGATGATGCCTTTTCTGAAAAGCAGCCACCGTCTGACATCATCAGAGGTGAGTGGACAGCACCTGCACTTGGGGACCGGCGGGCATGTGTGCCTCCAGCCTGCAGCCCCGTAATTCTTATCCCATCACTAAAACAGACATCACAAGGGCTGCTTGCCGCCACTGATGAAGATAAGAACATTTACAAGTTGGACAGTAACAATATTGTAATGACAGAGAGAGAGACACTATTTTCCTTGGAAGAGTTCCCATTATTCACACACATGCCTTCACTATTCCTGTAACAGTTTTTGAGGGGCTTAGTTCTAGTTACTCTTTAAAACAATGATGTGATAATCACAAAACCTCCTGCTATTTATTGAATGCCTTACGTAGCAAATGCCAGGCTAAGGGCATTGCTGATGGTGAGGGAGACAGCATCACTCCTCCCGTTTTTAGAGAAGGAAAGTGAGCCTCGGGAAACCAAAGGACTGAGCTCATGACCCCACGGCCACTGAAAATCAGAAATGAGCCGCCTCAACTGCCCGTAGGA
Organism: Eulemur rufifrons; assembly: GCF_041146395.1. NCBI lineage: Eukaryota > Metazoa > Chordata > Mammalia > Primates > Lemuridae > Eulemur > Eulemur rufifrons. Next base: position 160,104,029 of record NC_090989.1, read on the forward strand.
GCCCAGGCACTGAGGGACTTGGGAGAACCTAAGTGACAGACAAAAGGGATCCAAAAACTCAGCTTTTCTGCCTACCAAATCAGGGCCCGGAGAAGCCATTACGGTTTTAGTGTCCCAGTAATACAGGCAGGAAGTCATTCATTAGAGAAGAAAATGTATGAGGCTGGAAATACTCCACCCAGCAAGAGGAAATTGGGTTGCTCCGAGCCTCGGAGGGAGCATCCTGGGGTTTGCGCTGAGCAGACGAAACTGGCCTGTACGTGTCTCAGCCTAGAAACATCACAGCTTTCCCTCATCCTCTGCAACCGGTGTTGGGAGCACAAAAATGGATTTTGATCATGCTTCCTCTGGGAATTAAACTTTAAATCCAGTGAAACGAAACGGGGCACTTTCAATAACAATTGTTACCAGATCCTTGTCACCTGGATGTTCTTACACTCATATTTTATTCACATGTTCACCGGCTAACCTTTATCTCCCTTTACCTCACTCATGACACAGACTAAACACTGCAGTCGCGAATTAAATGCCAGTGGAAGTCAGGAGGTGATGCGAGGAAGCCCCTCCGAGTGGGTGGGGACTGGGTGGACTGGAAACACACCTCATCTCTTCCCAAGGGGAAGCCAGCCACCCCTCCGCTCCTGCCCAAGGCTGCCAAGAGGAAGCCCTGGCCTCGCTGAGCTTCAGTTACTCAAGGGAAACTAGAAGTCTACGTTATTACGTGAAATGTCTTGATTTTTTCACTTTTAGCAACTACTTTTGATTTCTTTAAGAAAAAAAAAAATAAAACCAAAAACAACACCAGGTGAGTCTAGAAAACTAACTCTGTGGAGCAAACTCACCCCGCATGTTTCTAGCTGATAAAACTTTTGCTAAACACAGCAGAGTTAAAAATGAGGAGTAAATTGAGATCATTCCATTTCAAAGAACAGCAGAGATAGCTTGTTCGCCTTACATTTTCCTAAGAAAAGGTTTACTTTGAATTTATAAATAAAGAAGAAATAAGCAACTCCCTATCCTTTCTATTGATATTTTGCTATTCTAAACTTCTACAAAGTGAAAAAAATGTCGAGTTTCTTCTTGAAGAACGTGAAGGACTTAGTCTGTAACCCCAATTTCTTCTTCTTGAACCCATTGATACTGATAAGTAGTTGGTATTTTTTTGGACTTTGACTGAAACCTTGTCAAAAAAGTTGTCCATTATTCACTAAAATGATATATTAACACTATTTGTGAAAAATTATTTGACAACCTTTTTGTCAGCATTGACCAACTTCCAGTCTCTATGCCAAGGTCTGAAGAAACAAAGAATGGAAAATGAGACAGAGCTGTCTTCATTACTGGGCTGACAACCTAGCAGGAAAGACAAATAAGCACCCCCAATAAATCTGGGTTACCTGCTATGACAGGAGAGGTAGAGAGTCCTACGGGGACACAGAATGAATTACGGAGAGCTGCCTGAAGGAGGAGTCATTAAAGTTGAGACCAAAGGGACAAAGGTCAGGGAAGGGATAATTTGAGATAGAAACAATGCCAAATCTGGATGGAGGAGATAGCAATACCGGCTAGAGAACCTGAAATGAGTTTGATATGCATGCAGAATCCAGTTGGCAGAATGGGGGAGAGATGATACAGATGAAATGAGTCGTGTTATAGATCCTGGGTTTATCTGACAGCAACGGGAAGTGGCATGATCAGATATGTCCTTGAGAAGGAGCACCCAGCAAGGATGTCCTGGTGCCAAAAGTATTACTGTGTGCAGGCACAACCTTCCCTCCTCTTTCTAAGAGGGGTGAATTCTCACATGCTAAGCCAGCTTCCAGGTGCCCTTTTTTTGTGTTAAGACCCAGGCAACAGACTAAGCTGGTAGTTGTCAACTGGAGCAATCTTGCCTCCCAGGCCTGTGGCAGTGTTTGGAGATCTTTTTGATGGTTACAATTGTGGGGGATGGGGGAGGGCAGGGGAGTGAGAATGGCATCCAGTAGGTAGAATCCAGGGAAGCCCCCACAATAAAAAATTATTCAGCCCAAAATTTTAATAGTCCCAAAGTTGAGAAACTCTGGAATAATCTAAGAAAAACTAGAAGTCAATATATATATTTATATATATAAAATGTACGTTTATAAATTTTTTTAAGGGGCAGGGGGAGATAGGAGGAAAGATTCCAAAAAGCTGCAAGACCTTGGTGTCAAGAGGAACTTAACAGGGATTTAGAAGAGGTGAGAAGATACAGAATTGCTGGGTGTTAAAGAAGGAACCTAAGATAGAAGGAAGGAATGGTTGATAGGAAGTTCTGCTACACTGTTAGCTCAGTATCAACTCACTACAGGAAACCAATAAGTACTTGTCAGATGAATGAATTAATGAATGAACAGACGAATCAATGAAGTGGATCCTCTTTTAAGAGAAATCAAAGTAAAGAACTGAGACCATCTTTGTCACTATGACTTAGGTAAGACTATAGACTGCTATGTAAACATCTTAGTTGTTTGTTCCAGCAAATCTTTGTCGAGAAAAGACAAAGCTATAAATGAATAAATACTACTCCTTCAGGAAATTACCACTGATCAATTTATTAGAGACAATAATCTGCTCACCTGGGCAAACCATTCTCTTATCAACCATAGTTTACTTATCATGACTCTCTTTAAGACCCACTTTGCTGTGTCCACCAACTCTAAGTTATATGACAAACTTTGGACAACTCCAGTTAGTTTTGCCTGAAAGGCTCACCTTAAACCACTTTAGGCTAAACCCCAAAGACCTATAAATATTTCACCTCTGATTTCCCCCTCTGAGATACTGCTAAGGCTTTGTCAAGCTGGCATGCTCCCTCACTTGAATAAGTTGCAGTAAGTTTAGCTGGTGATATTTTGGGGAGTTCAACACAATGAAACTAATTTTTAATTACTTCAGTTATTGGGCTATGTGTCTGAATGTGACAGTTCTAGGTAACATGAAATCCTAGAATTTTTTTAAGTTATTTTAGGACCCGTCTGGGATTTTGAACCAAAGCTATCCAACTGTTCAATGTCTTAAAATATTTTCACAGAGCTTTATCCATTTATTTAAAAATATTTGTAGGTACCCACTATGTCCCAGGTACTGTTCTAGACATTAAGAATATCAATGAACAAAAGATTAGGTACGTGTTTAAAAAAAATGCTGAAAGAGCAGAGAGCAAAGAAGAGAGAAAAGCCCCTGAGGGAAGGGAATACCCAGGAGGGAGTAACAGCAGTCCTTGGGTGTGCTTTCGAAATGGGGAAGTGCTGATCTTGTTCATAAACTAGTTTATATTAGTCAGCATTCTTGTGCTAGCAAATCACTGGAACCATTTCAAACTGGTTTAAGCAAAAAAGAGGCTTTAGTGATTTATCCAATTCTTTGGGAGATACATAAGTAAAGACTACTTTTTAATTACTTTAGTTACAGGAGATGCTTCAATGTGAGCTAATCACCACACTGATTCAATCAGAGATGATCAGGTGATTGAGCCCAGCCAATCACAGCTCTTCCTAGGTTTATCCAATGCACTCAATAGGAAAATATGGTTTCATTCTGTTGGGGTCCTAAGATGGGAGAATGTGATTCCAGGTCTGCTGATGGCCCCAACTTCTTCCAAAATATAGTCAAAAAAGGAACAAAAGGCTAAGAAATTTTAGGAGAAAATCAAAGAAGTACAATGATGACAATGTTTGAGTCCCTGGATCCAACTTATCCCTGAAGTCAATGCAATCCTGAAATTCCCAATCACACAAATGACTAAATCCCCCTTTTTTGCTTTAACTAATTTTAAATGGATTCCAGTTATTTTCTAGCATGAGAATGTGACTAATATAAACTGCAGTCTGTTAAGCTCCTCAACCCTTCTTTAAACGAGCTATAAATCTTCAACCTTAACACAATAATCTCTGACTCACAGGTTAAGCTCTCAAGGTTGACACGGGATTCCAGGTTCAGTCTCCCCCACTGTTGCTATATCTTGGCAGCACTTTTATCCCATTTGCTACCCTCTCAGTTTATGAAGGACCCCAGGTTATAATAGAGAATCCCACACAGGTACTAAGGGGCACTGGGTCCTAGTCCCACTTTCCCCAGGTTGCACCCCTGCCGACCTGTTCTGGTCAGGCCGCATGCTCCATCTGTGTTTCAGCTTCTTTATCTGAAAAAATGAGGGGATCGCAAGGACCCTGTCCACCTCCCATACTCTGCTTTCACTCTAAGAACATGCAGGCAGCCACAGGCTGAAGGACTGGGAAACTGCTCCCCATCACCAAAGCCACCCTTCTGATTTTTTCAATATAGCAAAAGATTTTATCTAAATAAAATATAATTAACCAGGAAAAATTAAATACTGAAAAAGTAACTGCCCAAATCCTCTCATTCTAATAAAGTAAAGGAGAAACATGAGACATGGGCTCACCCAAAGTGGAAAACCTAAATAGTAACTTATTCCTTCTAAAAGGGCAACTGGGTGAATTTTTTTCAAAGTTTTAAAGAACAAATAATTTTAATATTAAATAAATTACTCAAGAACATAGAAGAAAATGTTAATTTATACTACCAAGAAATCCTAAAACCTCATAAATCAACAATCTAGCTGTGTGTGTATAAAAATCTTCCTTATTAGTATAGATACAAAAGTCCTAAACAAAACATATTAAAACTCACACTACAACAAAAAGGTTTTCACCCAGCATACTTCAGCATAAGAAACTTTGTTAATAGAAACACTCTATCAATAAGCAAAGTAGGAAAAGCCTATGAGCACTTTAATGATATTAAAGCATTATTTAATAAGATGCAACTTTCATTCCTATAAACATTTTTAAAGGGAAATGGAAGGATAAAAAGTATCTCCATGGCAAAGAACCATCATTTCTGTACTAGAGAAACTCTTTTAAGCATTCCTATAGAAAATAGAAACAAGTATTTAATATTGTTTTGAAGTTTAACTATTATATAAGGACACACAAAAAATTTTTTTTCAAAGAATAGTGACAACAAAGGAATAAAAACAATATCATTTGCCTTAACCTATAATAAGAAAATTGAAATGACCAATAATTTTTGATAATCTTAGAATAAAAGTAAATGATTTGAATACAAATATATACACAAACATATTTCATATAAATGTATACACTTTAAAATAACATTACAAAATATAAAGCACTTAGGAACAAACTTAATAAAGATCATTAAAAACACTAAAAATAGGAAAATATCTGACAGTATATGTTATTTATTTAAACTAATTAATTCTCCCCAAGTTAATTTGCAGATTGAATGTATTCCATAGATGATTATTTTTGTAAATAAAGTAAATGGTTCTAGAAATCAACTGAGGGAGAAATCAGGAAAGTATATCAAACATCTTTCTCACAAAGCAGTTTTGGATTGAGGGGAGCAATCTCTCCTCTATCTACAACATCAAGTAGGGGACCCTGCTGTAGGATACAGCACTAGCAATCAGGATGACAGGAGAATGAGCCCCCAAACAGGGCCAAGTACATATAGGAAATAAGATGAAGACTGGATCAAAAACAATGAGGAAACACCATTAAATAAGTTATATTAAGATAAATTAATAATCTTATTATTTAGAAAGAATTTAACGTAGAGATATGATTTATAACATATGCTAAAACAGACTGTAGATAAATTCTAAAGAGCAAGTTTTTTTTTTTTTAAATAAAGTTAAACTGGTTTCAAATATAAGCTATAGTCCATGCCCATAATGTAATATGATGCAATGGTACAAAGCATGAGATCAGCTGTCTCTTTTGGGTGGAATTAGTTCTCCGGCATATTGCTAAGCGAAGAACATGAAGGTACACAACTGTGGCCATGCAACATTTCCAACTGCAATATTGAAACTGTTTTGACCTTGGACATGTATTGTGCTTTCAAAAATAACAAACAAACTATAAACAAGCAAATATTTTAAACCAACAACAACAAACAATCAAGGCATAGAGAACAATCTTAAATTAGAACAGAAAACTACTCTCATTTTTGAAAGAACTAAAAAAGAGATGACAGAAATAACTGACAGATTCAACTACCTTTATAGCCAAAACATTACGAAAATTCATAAAACAAAAATTTAAAAGGCAAACAATAAAATGGGGGTAACTATCTGCATCAAGTAGGGCAAAAGTTAATATTTCTAACGTAAGATTACACTAAATAAGAATATACCATATAGGCAAATCATGGAGAAAATATACACAGTAAACAAAGTATGGAAATATATTCAACTCTGTAAGATAAGTAAAGTTGTCACAGAGCAGAACAATGGTGTGCTGAACACTTTACCTTTACAAGACCCGGAACTAGCAAGGCTGTAGGGAATTTGGTATCAGTCTTTTCCTGAAGCATTATACTAGGTACACGAGTACCTTTTAAAAAGCAATTCAGAAGTGCACATAAGATGCCGTAAAAATGGTGATACCCTTTGATCCAGGTATTTAAATGTTCAGAGATACTCACACTACAATATCATCTATATCAGCAAAAAATTTTAGAAACAACTGCAATGATCAAAAGTAGGAATGTGGCCGGGGAAATCAAGGCACATAATGTGATTAAGAACAACAATCAGGAGGCTTATGACTACACAGGCATGGTTTTCAGGACATTAAGTTACATTTACAAACTCAAAACCCTAAATTTTAGGTATATTATAGAAACAACTATGTCAAACACAATGTATATACAACGTAACAAAGATCAGAAGGGAACATGGAAATAATTTTTTAAATTCTGTCATAACATTAAAATTGTGATTGATTTAAGCATTAATATTATCATTAGAGAACATTAATAATACATTAAAAGTGAGATGAAGAATTATTTCTGGAAAGTGGCCTGTAGGCAGTATTGAAACCGGTATTTTTCAAAAATTTTCCCCAGAATGATGTGATACATCAAATACTGGCTAATTTGATTTTACATATGTAATTGGATAATCAAAGACTTATCCAGAATAAAAAGCTAGTGGAAAAAGCCTTTGACCTCATTAATCTCATATCTGCCAATGTCACCTCTGGAGTCCAGGATACACAGCTGCTCTATTAGGGTCCTCACTTGTTCATGTGGAATTATCCCTGCTTCTCTTGATTGTTGGCCAGATCACTGTCTCTCAGATGCTTTCGCACGGGAGGGGGGAGACCCACATCGTGACAATGGCTCAAGGACTCCAAATCTCTCTCCAATTGAGAGCATGGGGCCCCTACATTCCCATCATAGACCCAGGAGCATAACCCCTCACACTCTTTAAAGTAGGAGAAAAATCAGCCGAATAAAGGTAGGCACATGCCATTCTCACACACAAGACTTGTAAACTGTCCCACAAAGAAATGTTGGTAGTCCATTTGAAAATATGTTTGCAGCGAGAATTAGTTTTTCAGGCATGCACTGCGACCAGGGAGCCTGTATTGAAGAAATGGTGTGTTCCTGGTGTGTTCCTAAGGCTCTGTTCTATGAACTGGAATGCTACACTTCAGTCCTAGTATCTGCAAGAGATTCACTTTCTATCAACCAAGACCAATATGTGGCTTAGACAAAGACCAGAAGATGAAGCAACCAGCACTCACATGCTCCCTCGTGCACATGCTCTCGCACCCCGGCCCCGTGTTAATAATGTCCAAAAGTACCAAAGGGCAAAATCTGCCAAATAAAAGGAAGTCAGAAAAACAGCAGCTGGTTCAGAAAGAGAACTGGGGCACCTTACGGAGCAGAACCCTCAGCAGCACCCGCACATGAAGGAATGTACTAAGTCGGCCATACTCATCATCAAACCAGCTACACTAGGGAGAAAACAAAGATGACGGTCTGAAATTCATTCATAGGATTTTAAGACAAAGCTGGTTTTACCTAACTTTACAACAGCCAGTTTCCACTGAACCATGTCACAGCTCCACAAGAAAAGCCAAATGGCTCATTATGTGAAAAGTTCCAACAACTGTTTTTTAATGTTTAGCAGCAGTTGCTTGGCTTGGCCACTGCAACAAATATTGCTGAACTGTTTAACTTAAGAGAAGCATTTAAAAGCTAAAAAGCCCAAATTCTAAATATGTAATTCATAAAACAGCATATTTTCTTTAATTCATTTTCTCAAAGTTTACAATATCTGTACTAATTCTCTGTAACTAGATATGTTCTGGATACATTCTCAGAGAATCTGTGCAGAATAAAAATTTGAAACATCTTAAAACTAACTAAAAACATCTTTCTAGTATGCTGCAAGGCAAATGCTTTTTAGATGTTTTGCATTTTTATGCTAAACAGTGCAGCTGCAATTGATAAAAAGCAATCAAGCTAATTTAAGTCAATCAACTCCAGGAGGTTCTCATCACTTGGATAAAAATGCTCTCTCACTCCTTAGAAAATAAATAAAGATTTAACAGAGTGACTATTTTCTTGACTCTGCTTTCTTGCCATTCCAAAGGCAGCATATAACCAAGAAATCATGTTAAGCCATTTCTGTCACTAGTTTAAGGCATACCGCAAACTTTTAAGTCATGTTTAATTAAGTAATCCTGGGCAATAGCACATTAGCAGAAAATAACAAACCTTGAGTGAGAGAATAACACACACATGCATTTATGAAAGGTACAAAATTGCCGTGAGAGAGCCTATCGATTCCTCTTCAGTCTTTAAGGAGAGTATCACATTAAAACGATTTAGTTCTGGCTGGTTGTCATCATTACAAGACTGTTCTGGAGCTTCAAAATCACCATTTCAAATATGTAAGTTCGGGGATAAACTGGAAAGCAGAGTCTATGCATCTAGCTAACTTCATACATTATCAAAAAATCAGCAGGGATGGTTACAAAGCTTTCTGCCATGATAAAGATTACACATGTCTAAGATCTGGGGAGGGGAGGACAGAGCCTAAATTTCCCATTGCCAATGGCAGGTCAACACTGCACTCCTCTGATGGCTGCAAACATGACTTAACAAATAAACACAGGCAGTAGCTAATAGAGGCCCATCATCAGAGGTATTAGCTGCCTAGGCAGGAATAATACATCACAACCATTTGGTCTTTCAGGTAAATGGTAGCCCCAAAGGCAGTATGAAAAATTAGGAAAAGCTTCTCTGTCTCTCATAGTATAAAACCCTGGACAAGTCACTGAGAAATTTCAAATATGTATTTCTCTAATAGGTAGGAGTGTTAATATCCATTTTGAGAATTAACAACTTGACAGGGCCCAGCAGACCAGCGCTAGTTTATAGAAGACATCAGATGCTACTAGAGCCTTGTATGAACACAAGTTTTCTTTATTAATTTCTTGAATACAAGAAAATGGGGTACATTAAGAAAAAGGGAATAATAAATGAAGGAATGAGGTTGAAAACATTGCACTGAAAAGCTTCTATGCTTCTACTATTACTCACCTGAAGTTATTCAGATGAGTAGTACAGAAAAGATAAATCAAGTGTTGTTTTTTATGGTGTTTCAGAGCAGAAAGCACTGAGGAACATCAGGCCTCTCTCACCATAAAGTTGCCTGGTGCCTGCTATTTAGCAAGAATATAAAAAATGCCTTCATATCACAGCCTTCCATGACTTAATGCCCACATACTGAAACTCCACATACTCTGCAGTAGTGTGTGTGTGCGTGTGTCCTCTAGGAATGGAGAAAGTCACATTACAAGGAAAATTGTTTCTATACTCACAATACTTCTGACACCAAATGTGTGGGGTTTTCACTGAAAGCAAATCTCTAATTCTCTGAAGACACCATCTGGGTGTCATTCAATGTAACTCAATTCTGACACTACCTGGAGTTAGCATAGATCCCACAGGTTAAGAACTCAATACCACAAGACTGCCCCCCACGTCAGATGCCAATGGCAGGTGGTGGTTCCCTAGGTCACCCACGCTTCCACCTGACTTGACACAAATCAGGTCCCCACAACCCCCTCCTCAGTTTTGATAATTTGCTAGAATTGCTCACAGATTCAGGGAATAAAGGATACACCTCAGGAACAGACAAACAAAAGAGATGCAGAGGGCAAGGTAAGGGAGGAGTCATGGAGCTTCCATTCCACAAGACACCCTCTCGCCACCCCAATGTGTTCACTAACCCAGCAGCTCTTTGAACCCCAACGTTTACGGTCTAGAGAGGTTTCATTATGTAGGCATAAGTGATACAATCACTGGCCACTGGTGATTAAAATCAATCTCTAGCCCCTCTCCCCTCCCTGGAAGTGAGAGGGGGAGGGCTTAAAGTTCTAACCTCTAATTACAGGGTTGGTTCCTCTGGCAACCAGCCTCCAGCCTCCAAGAGTCACCTCATTGCCATCAACTCAAGGAAGAGTTGAAAGGTGCTCAGTGTGAGTAACAAAAGGTGCTTTCCTTACCCTATCACTCAGAAATGACAAGGGTTTTAGGACCTCTGTTCCAGAGACCAGGATGGGGGAAAAAAAAATAATACACACATACATGTGAAAAACTTACTAACTATATCACAATATAACAGATATATAGCAGAGTTTCTTTAAATTCCCAAAGGACACAATTTTTTTGTATTATCAAAGACGTAAGTGTATTAATCATGCCTTTTTATTTTCAGTATTTCTAATGCTCTGACATCTGAAGCCTTGCGGACCCTGGAGAGACTGCCTCCCCCAAGCCTAGCCAATTCCTAGAGACAGCAAAGGACTCATCTTTTGGCATGCCTTTCACATGCAAGCCAACAGACCCAGAGCCCACAACCCACCACTGCCCACACCTGGTGCTCACACTAAGGGCTACTCTTCCCCTGCCATAATCACTTCAGGGCCAAGTACCAAACAACGAGGCCCCACCCAGAGCCTGCTGAAATTGTTCGAACTAGCCAATCCTAAACCTGCTTACCATGCCTCACCCCTTTCTTCCCTGGGGAAGCCACAATAAAGGGTTCTCACCATGTCCCCTCCCTCTCTCTGCCTGCTGACCAACCCTAGGGCTTCCCCGCATGGCCCCACAGGACATGGTGTGCCTTCTACCCCCTTGGGAATGGTGAGTAACATACTATCTTTTCAGTGGCAGTTGTCTCCTGGTCTGTTGACCTCTCCACACTTGAATAAAAATAAAATCTGTGTTTTAAAATACTAAGAAAGCCTTGCCTTACTCTGTTTTACCTTAGCCTAAGCATGAGCCAGAAGCCCGACTTCAGGAATACATATGATCAGGGGTGAATTTTCTGCCATGAAATTGCAAGCTGTCAAGGCAGATGTGCCCCTCACACATCTGGGGAGGGTCAGACTTGTCCTGCAGGTAATGCAGAGTCAAGGCATTTATGTCTTGAGAGCAGAGTAGCCTTTAGATCTTCCTGCGAGAGAACGGCAGGTAACTACAGAAGGAACAGGTGCGCATTCGTTGGCACACCACCACACACTTGCACTCACATGTTCCAGAAATATTGTATTCAATATTCATAAAGCCAAACTCTCCAAACCTTCCCACCTGCCCTTTCCAGCCACACACACCATGAGGAATTCCCTGAGCACACGCCTCACTGTCTGGTCTCCTTATCTCTGCTCACATTGTTCCCTTAGCCTGGAACGCCATCCCCCTCCCCAGCCCCCCTACAGCCATTTTTGTCTACCAGGATTCTATTATCCTTTAAATCCCAGTCTGCCTCCATAGTGGAGCCTTCCTACACACGCCTAGCCTGAAGGAACAAATTATTTCCCCTCCTCTCTGACACCTCTTTCATGTTTCCTTGTTTGGTCCCCCTGGGGCAACCATGTTTATCTCTACTATAGAAAACATCTATTAATAGTTAAGACTTTACTGAGTGTTCTGCATGTGATCAGCACCATGCTAAATGTTTTACCTGCACGCTATCGTTTTACAGTTGAGAAAACTAAGGTTCTGAAAGGTTACGCAAATTGCCCCAGACTACATTATTCAAATGATACAGCCTGAATTTGATCCTGGGTCCGTCTGACACAAAGCCTGTTCTCTGAGTAGATGCTGCTGCCCCTTCCTGGGTTACCAATTGCCTAGGAGAGTAAGACTGCTCGAGTCACTTGCACAAGTCCTCATTGTGCTTGGCTCAGTGCTCACAAACAGTTGACAGTGGTTGCTTAATGACCATCAAATTGAATAAATAATTCTAGTTATGTCTGAAAACTGCAATTTTTCATCAACTGTGCTTTGTCACTGATCCAGTAATAGGCTATTGCCTGGATTCCCTGTGTCGATATAAATTTGACATAATCCTCAGAAGGAAACCATTTGGCCTCCGTTCCACGTAAGTAGCTGCTAAGACTAAGACAACAGGTCTAGCAGACATTTTCATCCTTAGACGATACCCTTAGCAATCACGAGGGCACGGGTGGTGAGCTGGGCCCCAGAGTGTGCTCCTGGGCCTCACACCCGCTTCCCCCCTCCCCAGTCAAGTGACCTTGCACTTGCAAATCAGGGTAAGAGGACTCCCTCACAGGGGAGCTTGTGAAAATAGCACGAGGTAATGCAGGTAGAGTGTGTGGCATGAAGGCTGACACATAGACAGTGCTTAGTAAGCTGTTCAAAAGGAAGAAGTAGGAAGAGAAATGACAGTAACAGCTCACTAAATACACAAGAAAAACCACACTCAATGAGCACTTGCTCTGCACAAGTTCATCCTTGTCTACACAGTATTGTCAGTTCAGCATCCAATGGGCACTCCAAATGCTCAACACAGGCTGGAGGAAGGACAGGGCACTATAGCAATGAGAACTAGCTCCTCTAAAATGTGGGAGTTTAGAGGGGAGCAGATTTTCGACAGTGGCAAGACTACTCCGAGCAGAGGAAATGCAATGGAGAAGTCGTCCCAGGGAATGGGCCAGCCTGGCCACGGGGGTGGCTAAGGCACTCTACCCCTGTAGCCCAAGGGAAATGAGCTGGCATAGTGATAGAGCATATGTTCAAGGGCTTTGGCATTAGAAGAGCTGCAGTTAAAAGCCCAGGTCTGCCTCATCAGAGCATGGGGCCTGGAGCAAGTTACCACTCCAAGTCTCAGCTTTCTCATCTGTAAAACAGGATAGTTTTATGGAGACCTATTACTTGCTTGAGCACCATTCTGGACATAGAGTAAGTGATAAGTTTGTGGTAGGGTTTGTCACTAATATGAGCAGGGTCTATAAAATGGGATATTTCCACTTCAGAGAACCACTGTAAGGATTCAAGGAGATGACACACGATACTCCCAGCACGGTGCCTAAAACACCACAGATGAGCAACAAATGTGGGATATTGTTGGTCGTGATAGAAATAATATTGACATAACATGCACAAGGCTCAGAAATTAGAGCAGGGATTTCCAAGAGGGGGATAACAAGAAAGAGGATAAGAATAATAATAAATAGCAGCAGTAACATACCACATGCCAGGCACCAAGCTAGGTCTTTTCCACTGACTAATTTGCTCCTTTACACAGCCCCGTGCGTAGGTAGTATGATTCTCAGTTTTCCAGGGAAGCTCCCACCAATACTCTCAAGCAGGGCTTGGCAATTTTTTTTGATAAAGAGCCAGGTAGTAAATATTTTTGGCTTTGTGGGCTATCTCGTTTCTTATGCAACTCATCAACTCTGCCACTGTAATGCAAAAGTATCTACAGATGGTATGTGATGAGTGGGCACGGCTCTGCTCCAAAACAAGTTTATTTACGAAAGCAAGCAGCAAACAGACCTGGCCTATAGGTGGTAGTTTGCTGACCTCTGCTTTAAACCACTGAGATTCTGAGGTTGTTACCACAGCATAACAGACCATACTATCTGATTATAACTACTACTACACTTGACCAAGGGAATCTCGTTAGAGAGTTGCAGAGAAGCAATGGCACTTTTGTGTTTCTCTAGGAGAATATTTGTCAAAATGGAACCAGGTAAAATTGACTTGGGTTCACCTTACTATTTAATCTAAGTCACGTCTGTATGATTTCAATGCCCTAGGCAGGAGGCACTCACTGAACCTGTGTCTGGAAATGCTATACCATCCCCCTTTCGCCTGGTTTACTCTGATTCATCTTTCAAATCTCAGATCAAACATCTCTTTCTCCAGAAGCCCTCAGCCTTTCACTCTTGCAGAGCACTTAACCTCCTTTTCACATAACTGTCTTACCGAGATTACTTGATTAGTATCTTTTTCATCCACTGGATAGTAAGCTCCAGGAACACCAAATCCATCAGTTTACTTACTGAGGCAACCCCAATACCTAACCCAGTGTTTGATATACATAGTTGGCACTCAGCAAATACTTGTTGTACCACAAAGCAACTAAGGCAGACCATTAGTAGTCACCTTTTACTAGTGGCTCACAGTGCTTCAATGACCCATCCAAGGTGACAGAATTATTATGTGACAGAGCAATAATTCAACCCAGATTTGTCTGACACCCACACCTTGCTCTTAAGTATAACACTCCACCACCTCCCAGGGATCTGGGGATAACATTTGTGGGAAATAAAAGAAAAGGTCAACTTAGCAAAAAGGTAGGGAAGTATGGAGGGAGTTCAGCAGTTACCTGCAAAATAAGAAAGCTCAAAATTTTCCTTTGGTTTACTAAGAGATTCCAAGTGATGTCAAACAGATGTCTTTTCTTTGGCCTGGACACTACTGCAAAATAATTTTTTAAATTAGCTGCCAGCATTAAAAAAAAGAGAGAGATTCCACCCAAAAGTCTGTATTTCCTGCTCCTCTTAAAGTCAGATGATCTGGCAACACTGGGCTCTAGTTCCTGAGGGCAAGAATCGACTTTCAATTGGGCCTCGGCTCTCCAGGTACGGCGTCCCCACTCCGCCAGTTTCTCTGATTCATGAATCCTACCCGGACCCCGTCACACTGACATAAGCCCCCCTGGGTTATATAGAGACTCAGTGGAGGTGATTTAGGGGAAGAGGGCTGTGCGCTGAGAATGGCAGGAGGGATTATTTAGCTTCCTTTGGGAAAGATATCAAAGGGAAAGAAGGAACGAACAGAGGGAGGGAGGAGAGAGACTGTAGTGTTGAGATTAGAAGCCAAAATGGAAATACTAAAGAGGAAAATACTCACCTCAGTTATAATTCTGTAAATGTCTGAATACACGGGGGGGAGGAGGGGAAGAGCAAGACTCCAGCAGTTCCCAATGCACGTGGTGCTGATGAAGGAACATCCACAGAGTGATGCCTGCTGGAGTGAGCTGAGGATCACGTGACGCAGGGGGCTCTGAATACCTGCGCAGAGTTAACCATGTGCAAAAGCCTCAGCAACTATTTCATCCGAATCTTCCACACCTGGGAGCTGTGATCAGCAGGGATCAGAAACCCACCTTCCAAAATGAGGTCTAGCATTTTGTTTGCCAGGCCCTCTAATAAACCCAACTTCAGGTCCATTTTAGAATTAAGGTTGGCTGACCGGTGAGTTTAATCATCGAAATACTTTGGGTACCATAAGAATGGAAGGCTGTTCCAGTTCCTGGTAGTAAAAGCACTGACAAATCCAAAAAGGAAAACAAATAAACAAAAATAACCCCAGAATCATGTAGTGGAAAGAGCAGTGAAGTCAGGCCGGCCCTGGTTTGAAATCCTACACTATTACTTTTGAGATCTGCGGCTTTGGAATATTTACTTTCCTTCTCTGGGCCTCAGTTTTCTCACCTGTGGCATGGGGACAGTATCATCTATTTTTCAGGATTGCTATAAAAATTTGCTAAGACAGGTTTGTGACGTCCGTGGCGCACACAAGTTGTTCTCTCCCAGTCCTTCCGCCTCCCTGAAAGATGAGTGGTGTGGAAAGATGAACTATTTGCGTTAAGTCTTACTGTCTTTACTTTTGAAAGTATTAGTGAAATATATAATTAAAATATAATAAAAACAATAACACTCCCTGATTTTCAGCAAGGACAATGTCTTTCTCTAAAACAAAGGTGTATTACTTCAAAGACACACCTGGCTTACCTGAACCTGTGTATAGAAAGCATACCAATTATGAGTACCCTGATGACTTAAGACACTTAAATGTTGAATGTTAATTTTAAAAAATACAAATGCCACAACTTTCAGAAACCAAAAGTCCAGGCATTCAGTGCAGTTAAATATTTTTCCTTCTTAAGAAATAATTATTATATCTTAAGGCTGAACTTTGAAGGTACTGTTTATCCTTTGCGTGTTAAATTAAAACTCTTAAATTTAATTCAGAAAATCTCATTAAACCTGCCTCTTTAGGAAATTATTTTAGCAAAGCTAATAATATATTTTTTTCTTTTTTTAACTAGGTGTTAATATAAACAGGGGAGTTTACTTCGAATTTTTCTCAAGGAAACTGCAATGTTCCAAGCTCACCGGGCCCAGGAGTTCAAATTCCTGCCGGCAGCAACAGAAAACAAGGAAAATTGCTGCCACATGTGCCTGACCTGCAGTCCACACTACTCCATGGACCCCACTGGCAGCTCAGCCCCATTCCAGGACCAAGACACCACTGCACAACCACCAAGTGACAAAGGACTTCACCAAGACTATTTGGGTTTTGCCAAAATGGGTAAAAATTCATATAGTAACAGCCCAGTTCTTAAACATAAGTCTGTAATGGCAGAAACATTAGAAACAACATGTTTATCTACAGCAGAATGATTAACTAAAGCACAATATGTGCAGCCATGAGCAGCCTTGGACAGTGAGGCAGGTCTACATGTACAAAGGTAGAAGGTCCTCTAAGGTAAGTATAAAAGGCAAGTTATTGTATTTCATATCCAGTATGATCTCATTATGTTGGGAAAATCCTCACAGTATAAATATATATAAATCCACACACATATAGCACATAAGTCATCTGGAAGGATACACTCCTAGATGATAAGGGTGGTGGCCCCTGGGGAAAAGAAAGAACTTCAGTGTATTTAGAAAGATGCAAGGAGAATTTATTATTAACTCATCTACCATTCAATGCACACCTCATCTTATGAACAGCTTAGAACAGCTCTTTAGAATTCAAGAAGATACGTGACTTGCCCATGCAGTTATTCCAACCTAAAACCTAAGTATTTGTCCTTGATTCCTCTCTCTTCCCAGCCCCCTCCATATCCAGTTCCTTCTCACATCCTGATCTGCTATGATCTGAATACTTGTGTTTCCCCAAAATTCATAGATTGAAACACTAACCTCTAATGTGATGATATTAGGAGGTGATTAGGTCATGAGGGTGGAGTCCTCATAACTGAGATCAGTGCCTTTATGAACGAGGCCCAAGGGAGCTAGCTAGCCCTTTCACCGTGTGAGGACAGAGCAAGAGGACACCATGTGTGAACCAGAAAGTTGGCCCTCACCAAACACAGAATCTTCCGGCACCTTGATCTTGGACTCTTCAGCTTCCAGAACTGTGAGAAATAAATTTCTGTTGCTTATAAGCCACCTAGTTTATGGCATTTTTTGTATACTAGCCTAAAGAGACTGCTTAGACATTATCTCCCCAAAATGGATGGCAAAACCATCCTCTTCTCTCCACTTCTGTACCACCACCAGGGGCAGGCCACTATCACTCCTCACCAAGATGTCTGCCATGGCCTCACAGCCTCCACCCTGGCCCCATACAGGCCAGTCCCCACATAGCCACCAGGGTGATCTTTAGGAATACAAATCAGACCATCCGCAACCTTGTGTAAATACCTCCAGTGGCCTCCCACTATACAGTGAACACAATCCTATTTCCTTGCTGTGGCCAACAAGGCCCTCCATGGCCTGGCCTCTGTCACCTCTCCAAGTTCACCTTCCATTCTCCTCTCAGTCATTCTGCTTGGGCCTTGCTGGTTTTCTCTTTTTTCTGTGGCACACCAAGCTCACTCCTGCCTGAAGGCCTTGGCACTTGCACCTCCCCCACCTGGAATCATTATCTGATCCATCCCACTTGCCAATTGATAGACCTTTTCATATTTGTGTGCTTTCTACTCCTCCAACCCCTGCCAACACACTAGAAAGTAAGGTAGATGAGAACAGAGATTTTTGCCTGTTCTGTTCACTGCTCTAATTAGGGTACTGCCTGGCTCATAGAAGACATCAATTAACATCTGTTGAATGAACAAATTTTCAGATGACACAGAGCTAGGAAGATATAGACTTGGGACTCTAAACCAGGCTTTTTTCTGACCCCAAAACTTATAAACTCCACCACTATGCTATACAGTCCCATATCCCATCCCCTCATCTCTCTCCAAACATGGCATTCCAGTTCCAACCACAATTAATTAATCATTTACTTCAACAGGCCACACTTTAACCCTCTGTGCTATTTCTTCTGCTGCAAATACCCTTTTCTCCCCACTTTTTCTATCCTTGTAAATACTTTTTATCCTTGAACCCACCTGATCATGGTGAATGATCTTTTTAATGTACTCTTGAATTTGGTGTCCTAATATTTCATTGAGGATTTTTGCATCTTTGTTCATCAGGAGTATTGGCCTATAGTTTTCTTTTTCTGTTGTGTCCTTGTCTGGTTTTGGTATCAGGCTAATAATGCTGGCCTCGTAGAACCAGTTTGGAAGAACTCCCTCCTTTTCAATTTTTTGGAATAGTTTGAAAAGAATTGGCATTAGTTCTTGTTTAAATGTTTGGTGGAATTGAGCAGGGAAGCCATCAGGTCCTGGGCTTTTCTTTCATGGGAAACTTTTTATTGCTAATTCAATCTCCTTACTTGTTATGGGTCGTTCAGATTTTGTATTTCTTCCTAGTTCTATCTCGGTAGGTTGTATGTGTCCAGGAATTTATTCATTTCTTCTAGGTTTTCCAATTTGTTGGAGTATAGTTGTTCCTAATAGTCTCTTATGATCCTTGGTATTTCTGTGGTATGAGATATAATATGTCCAATATGCCAAACGTCTCCTCCTCTGTGATGCCTGTCTTGACTCCTCCACCGCAGGCACATTAATCTCTGTGGGTTTTATAGTTCTTTGTTTCCACCTTTATTATTGACGTTATTCTCTAGTGTTATGTTTGGTTCTGGGTCTGTATGTGAGAAGATCCTAAGGACAAGGATAACTTACCTAACTTACCCCAGGGTTTCTCAGTCAATATGTATTACAGATGATTGTTAAAATCCATTCTATGGCCACTCTGCACATACAAAATTTTATAAAATAAGAAAGCCCATCAGATTCAGGTAGTACCAACCTCACAGGACTGACTGGAGGATTATTTGACCTTATGAAAGGGCTCCACACCGGTTAGTGTTTAATAAATGTTATATGCTACTATTACTTTATTCTTAATGACATAAGACTTCCTGTTGGCAAAATGTGTTAAATTACATTAATTCTATCAGTGACTTCATTCTACTGATTTTTCTAATTACAAGCACCTAAAGGAAAAATATTTTAATTATATTAGTCATCAATATAAAGCATTAGTTTGCCAGTAAAAATAAGAACTATATATTTTAGAGATGTTCCTGACTTGAATTACAAATTTCAGCTTGTAGGTAGTATTAATACAACACCCAGGATAAGGCTTTATGTAATAACTCATCTCTAAAGGACCGGCTTGACAGCAAAGCATTATGAAGATGCGAATAAATGCAAAGCTATATTCGCTTTTCCATAGCGGTCAGTCAATGCAACCTGTTCCTAGGCTCTGCAACACTCCCCAATCTTGTCAAGATTCTTTGATATAAACTCACATATACAGTAGCTAAAGAGAGGAAACCGAATAAAAGTATAGATTGCAGAAGAAAGAAGAAATATAAGACAACATAGCTCCATCCTCAAGTAACTTAGGATCAAGTATTATGCTAAAGAAAAGCAGATAAAATGATAGAGGTCACATCAGCCAAGGATTATGAGCACCAATAAATGTCCACCAGGACCTAAAAATATGGGGAGAAATGGAGATGACAAACGTGTCTAAACACAAAGAAAAGAACTGGAAATGAGCTTGCCAGGAACTTAATATAAATTCTATAACTGAACAAAAAGAAATGTTTTCAAACTGCCTATCTTAATTCTCTCTCAAATCTTACATAAATTAATGAGCATCCTTTTCTTTTTTACGTTTGCAAATCTACAGCACATTAAGATGTCTTGATAATGATCTTAGCTCTATTGTATTTCATCCAACATATGGTTTTACTTTGAAATTCACTTTCTAGAGAAAGAATAGTGAAAACGGGCTTACTTCTTCTAGACTGGGATTTAGATAAACTCAATTTACAAAACACACATGGGCATACTCTAACAAGTCCACGTCAAATGTGTTTTAGCATGGAGAAAGAAGAAAATAAAATTAATAGGGTCTTACTCCCTGTGTTTCATCTTTTATATTTGTTCTCTCTTTCTAAAATATGTAGGATAAATATTTTGCATTCTTTGAGTCCGAGTCATGTTTTACTAACCAGAAAACACCAGGATTGTAAGATTAATGGAAAAATCCAAGCAGGCAAAATAAAGTTTTCCAAACTTCTGAACTGAGAGTAAAGTAGAAATTAGTTCCCCCAATGACTGATACCCACCAATGTAGGTAAAAGAAATGATATCACGCAAAAGTCGTATGGCCATCATCTGTGCCTGGCGGCCCAAGGCACTTCCAGGGGAGTTATCGAGAATTGACCCTGACTAAATGGAATGAGTCATCAGCAGGTCCCTGACATCAGCCAGCTGCAAAGTCTTATGGCGACTGGCGAGATTGAAAAAAGATTTCCAAAACCTTCAACATAAAAAACCCAACTGATTCAGCTTCCCTATCAGATTTCCCAATGCTTGCTTCTAGGTCTTTTACATCCAAATTAACCCCTCATAAAAACAAAGACTTAGAAAAACTGCAAAAAGTTAAAATAAGACTTTTCCCTGTCGAAAGTGTACTTTAGCTGATTCAATCAAAGATCTGAAATCATCTTTATAGTCACCATGATGTTTAGAATTATTTAGTGGCAACATCTGTATAAATAAGGACATGAAGTGGGAGGTGGGAGACTTCTTGTGGCTTATCTACGTCACTGGGAATGAAATTCAAAGAGTCCATGCAGGCAACTGACTCATTTATCTTTATTTCATTGTTGATGTTTTATCATATAAAAATCAAACATCTACAAAAGTAGAGAAAATAATAAAGTGAACTCCATGTACCCGTTTCTCAACTTTGACAAGTGTCCACTCATAGCTTCTCTCACTTCATCTATGACTCCACTCTCGCCACTCACCCCTGATTATTTTAAATAAAATCCCAGATATTATATCATTTCATCTATAAATATTTTAGTATATAACTTTGAAAGATAAAGATTTCTTTTTTTGGGGGGGGTTTTCAGTGACTTTTTATTTTTTTTTTAATAATTTTTTTTTATTTTAGCATATTATGGGGGTACAAAAGTTTAGGTTACGTATATTGCCCTTGCCCCCCTCCCTCCCCAAACTAGAGCTTCAAGCGTGTCCATCCCCTAGACAGTGCACATCGCAGATTTCTTATTTTAAAAGTCCCATCATCGCACCTTAAAAAATTTACTAAGGATTCCTTAGTATCATCAGTTCAACCTTTAAATTTCCCCAGTTGGCTCACAGTTTTATGATTTTGTTTATCTGACTCACCATCTCAATAAAGTCCGTACATTATGATTGACTGATGTCTCTTTAAGTCTTTTTTAATCTACAAGTGCCTTCTCTATCTCTCTTTTTCCTTGAAATTTTTTGTTGTCATTTTTTAAAAAACAAAAACTTAAAAAACAGAGTCATCTGTGCTACTAGAATTTCCCATGATGAGGAGCTTGTTCACTGCACCCCTGTGGGGTTGTTTGCCAAGCTCCTCTCTAGCCTCTGTATTTCCAGTGAGATTCAAGTTTGTTTTCCTGGCAAGACTGCTTCATCAGCAATAGAGCAAACTTCTTTCAGCAGACAGGTAATATTTGATGTGACATCCATTGAAACTTAATCCCCAGATCCATTAAATTGTTAGAGGTTAAAAATGGTGACAGTCTATCATTCCTGGAATGCTTCCATAAAGAGAATCTTTGCCTTGTCAGTGCTTTGATTACCCTGAAGTATAATTTGTATTTAAAACATTATGATGAATGCTCAATTCTTTTCCTTTATTCACCAGTTTCAAAAACAATCAGTTGGTTTTTCAGAATCTACAAAAGAGATAAGTTTTTTGGGTTTTTTTAAATAGTTATTCTGAAGTCATGGCTTCAAGCATATTTTATGTGCTACTGGTGCTCAAATTCTTTGGCCAGAGAAAGTGCATCTTTTTATCTGGCCCTGAGTCCTTTTGACATATCCTATCAGTGTTTTGATATTTTCCCTGCTTTCTGACATGACAAAATGTTCTAGGCATCATTTCCTCTCCCAGCATGGACCTAGCAATTTTTACAAAGGCCTTTAGTGGGAAAACAGTACAATTTGACACAAGGAATGCTCATTGCTACCAAAGTGGTCATTGTTTCCAGGACTTTTCAGGGGCATAGCTAAGATATATATTATCATATATATAAAAAATTCATATCATATTTGTATAATATACAAAACATACGTTATCCTCTATACTATGTTTGAAATATACATTTCTTTTTAAATATGAAATAGATCATGAGTTCATACTGATACTCCAAATCAAGAACTACAGTGTACCTTTTGCCTATGTATTTCCTTTGTCCCATGCTGAAAGTCCAAGCTCTTAATAACACCAACAGAAACACACATTTGTTTCATCCCACTCTTCACACACACCTGTCTTAGAATAGCAATACCCATACTACAATGAATGATACAATTACAGAAAAAAATTCCAGAATTTTTACATTTCCTTTTGTCCTGGACCATATCCCCCTATAGATGCGCCCTCAAAGTACTGTGTTTTAAAGTCACTTGCAGTTGATTTTGTCTGTATGGTTATACCACTATGTAGATAACACAGATAGGTTTGTTTCATTTTCCTTTTAACTTTTCAAAGATTGCCTTTGAGGATTTAATTTTGCTTTGTAATTATGCAAAATATTTAAATGGCTTCAAAGTCATATCTATAAAACAAGGTATATTCAAAGAAGTTTTATTTCTTTCTCTGTCCACTCCATTCTATTGCCTTCTGACTTTTGTTTTTAATTTTATTAACTTTATCTCATTTTTTAAAAAATATAAGAAAATGTATACATTCCTACATATATATATTTGCATTCTCTCAATCTCTTAGGCAAATAAAAGCATACCCCACACAATTTTCATCACCCTTTTTTTTCCTGTTCACCATTTTCAGAATATTATGGGTGTACAAACATTTTGATTACATACATTGTCTTTGCATCACATAAGCCAGAGCTACAAGTGTGCCCATCCCCAGACAGCGCTCTCTGCACCCATTAGTTATGAGTTTACCCATCCCCTCCATGCCCCTCCCACCTGCCTGGACCCTTTCCTTTTATTTAACAAAATATCCCAGAGATCACTCCATATCAGTATACTGAGATATTCTTCATCTTTTTTATAGCTGCATAGTATTCCATTTAGTGGATCACAATGATTTAGTCTATCAGTACTGTCCTAGAAGACATCTTAGTTGTTTCTAGTCTTATGCTATTGCAAATACTGTTACAATGAACAGCCTTGGATGTTTTGTATTTTTGCCAGTGTATCTTTGGGATCTATTTCTAGAATTGGGATTGCAATCAAAGGTAAACACATGTAATCTGTTAGATGTTGCCAAATTCCCCTCAGAGAATATACCATTTTGAGTTACTCCCAACATTAATAGAGGACTCATTTCCCTCAAAGTCTTGCCAAAAAAGTATGCTTCAAACCTTTGGACTTTTGAAGAGTGATTTTTTCAATGTAGTTTTAATGTGCATTTCTATTAACATGTGTCAGGTTGAGCATCATTAATTAGGCACCATTTACATTTATTTTTTTGCCTACTGTCTCTATATCAGGCCCATTATTCTATAGAGTTGTTGGCCCTTTGGTCTCTATTTTTAAAACCTTTATTTATTAGAGATATGAATTCTTTATTTGCAGCAACTTGTTACCCAAGTTGTTATATGTTTTATACTCTATAATTTTTGCCATGTAAAAATTCTTTATTTTTTGTTATCCAATTTATCAATCTTATACATTATTGCTAGATTTTGATTCACAGTTAAGAAAATTTTACCTACATCTAAGTTATAGAGCAGTTAATCCATGTTTTCTCCTACTACTAATATTAAAGAATCACCTAAAAAATGGATATGTCCACTGATACAAGAGAGCAATGGTTTATTATATATAGATCAAAGAAATGTTTTTGAAGTTCCTATATCATGCCAAGTATTAGCTCTCAGAGCTCATATGCAGCAGTGAAAAAGCTAAAAGTTCCTTTTCTTCATAAAGCTTATATTGCATGAAGCTTTCCTCTTACATAAATATTAAGTCAGTAAAAGGTTAAAATAAACACTCAAGTGTAGCACTGTACTGAAATCCCTAGCTAGACTACAATGTCCCTGAAGAATGAGATTGTATTTTTGTGTCCTATGCAACCTGTATCAAAGACTTAATCCAAGAAAGTGCCCTTGAAAATTCAAGAGTTTATAAGTGAAACTATACCTAAAATTAGTAGAAGCAAAGAAATAATAAAGATCAGAGCAGAAATAAATAAAACAGAGACTAAAAGAACACAAAAGATCAACAAAAAAGTCAGTTTTTTGAAAAGATAAATTGATAAACCTTTAGCTAGACTAAGAAAAAAAAGACCTAACTAAATACAATCAGAGATGAAAAAAGACATATTACAGATATCTAATGGGATATTATTATCGGAGACTATTATGAACAACTATACTCCAACAAATTGGAAAACCTGGAGAAATGAATAAATTCCTGGACACATACAACCTACCAAGACTGAACTAGGAAGAAATAGAAAATGTGAACAGATTCATAATAAGTAAGGCGATTGAATGAGTAATAAAAAGTTTCCCATCAAAGAAAAGCCCAGGACCTGATGGCTTCACTGCTCAATTCCACCAAACATTTAAACAGGAACTAATGCCAATTCTTTTCAAACTATTTCAAAAAATTGGAAAGGAGGGAGTTCTTCCAAGCTCATTCTACAAGGCCAGCATTATCCTGATACCAAAACCAGACAAGGACACAGCAGAGAAAGAAAACTACAGGCCAATACTCCTGATGAACAGAGATGCAAAAATCCTCAACAAAATATTAGAACACTAAATTCAAAAGCACATTTGGCCGGGCGCGGTGGCTCACGCCTGTAATCCTAGCACTCTGGGAGGCCGAGGCGGGTGGATCGCTCAAGGTCAGGAGTTCGAGACCAGCCTGAGCAAGAGTGAGACCCCGTCTCTACTAAAAATAGAAAGAAATTATATGGACAACTAAAATACATATATACAAAAAATTAGCCGGGCATGGTGGCGCATGCCTGCAGTCCCAGCTACTCGGGAGGCTGAGGCAGTAGGATCGCTTAAGCCCAGGAGTTTGAGGTTGCTGTGAGCTAGACTGACGCCACGGCACTCACTCTAGCCAGGGCAACAAAGTGAGACTCTGTCTCAAAAAAAAAAAAAAAAAAAAAAGCACATTAAAAAGATCATTCACCATGACTAACTGGGATTCATCCCAGGGCTGCAAGGATGGTTAGACATATGCAAAACAATAAATGTGAAACATCACATTAACAAAATGAAGAACAAAAACCATATGATCTTTTCAATTGATGCACAAATAGCACTTGACAAAATTCAACATCGCTTCACGATAAAAACTCTCAGCAAATTAGGTATAAAATGAATGTACCTCAACACAATAAAGGCCATATATGACAAACCCAGAGCTAACACCGTACTGAATAGGGAAAAGTTGAAACCTTTTCCTCCAAGATCTGAAACAAGACAAGGATGCCCACTTTCACTGCTTCTATTCGACATAGTGCTGGAAGTCCCAGCCAGACAAATTAGGCAAGAGAAAGAAATAAAAGGCAAAAGAAAAGAAGAAGTTAAATTGTCTGTTTCCTGATGACATGATCTTTTAGACAGAGAAAACCCTAAACACTCCACAAAAAAGCTGTTAGAACTAATAAACAAATTTAGTAAGGTGCAGATTACAAAATCAATATGCAAGAATCGTAGCATTTCTACACACCAATAGTGAACTATGTGAAACACAAATCAAGAAAACAATCCCAGTTATAATAGTCACAAAAATACATAAAATACCTAGAAATAAACTTAAACAATGAGGTGAAAGATCTTAACGAAAACTATAAAATATTGCTGAAAGAAATTGAAAAAGACACAAATGAATGGAAAGATAACCTATGTTCATGGATTGAAAGACTTATATTACTATTGTTAAAATGTCCATACTACCCAAAGCAAGCACAGATTCAATGCAATCCCTATCAAAATACCAATGACATTCTTCACAGAAATAGAAAAGATCCTAATATTTGTATGGAACCACAAAAGACTCTGAAAAGCCCAAGCAATCTTGAGCAAAGAGAACAAAGCCAGAGGCAGCACATTACCTGACTTCATAGTATACTATAAAGCTATGATAACCAAAAGAGTTTGGTATTGGGATAAAAGCAGACACACAGTCCAATAGAACAGAATACAGAGCCCAGAATCAAATCCATACATTTACAGCCAACTGATTTTCAACAAAGGTGCCAAGAACACACAATGGATAAAGGACAGTCTCTTCAGTTAATGGTGCTGTGCAAACTAGAAGAATGAAACTGGACCCACATCTCTCACCATATGCAAAAATTAACTCATAGTGGACTAAAGATTTAAATAAAAGACCCCAAACTATGAAACTGCTAGAAGAAAACATAGGAGAAGCACTTCATGACTTTGGTCTGGACAAGGATTTTTTGGATAAGAACTGAAAAGCACAAGTGACAAAAGTAAAAATAGACAAATGGGATTACATCAAACTAAAAAGCTTCTGCACAGCAAAGGAAACAAAGTGGAGAAGCAACCTACAAAATGAGGGAAAATATTTGCCAACTGCTCATCCAACAAGGGATTAAGATCCAATATACATAAAGAATTCAATTTTAATAACAGTTAAAAATGGGCAAAATACCTGAATAGATATTTCTCAAAAGACAACACAAAAATGGCTAACAGGTATATGAATAAATGCTCAACATTACTAATCATCTGGGAAATACAAATCAAAACCACAATGAGATATCACCTCACCCCGGTAAGATTGTTCATTATCAAAAATACAAAGGATAACGTGCTGGCAAAGACGTGAAGAAAAGGGAATCCTTACACACTGTTGGTAGGGATGTAAATTAGTACATCCATTATGGAAAACACTATTAAGGCTCCTCAAAAAATTAGAGAACTACCACATGATCCATGATTCCCACTACTGGGCATATGTCCAAAAGAGTTGTAATCAGTATGTCAAAGAGACATCTTCACTCCCATGTTTAATCACAGCGCTATGCACAATAGCCAAGATATGGAATCAACCTAGGCGTCCATCAACAGATGAATGGATAAAGAAAATGTGGTATACATGCACAATGAAATGCTATTCAGCCATTAAAAAAAAAAAAAACAAAAAAACAAACAAACAAAAAAAAAACATGAAATCCTGCCATTTGCAGCAACATGGATAAACCGGGAGGACATTAGGTTAAGTGAAATAAGGCGGGCACCGGAAGACACGTATAGCAAGATCTCACTCATATATGGAATCTAAGAAAGTTGATCACATAGAAATAGAGAGTAGAATAGTGGTTATCAGAGGCTGGAGTGGTTAAGAGAGTGGGGAATGGAGAGATGTTGGTCAAAGAATGCATAATTACATTTACGCGTATATAGGAGGAATGAATTTCAAGAGATTTATTGTACAAGAAGGTGACAATCGTTAATGATGATATATTGTATTCTTGAAAAATGTAAGGAGAGTGGATATTGTGTGCTCTTAACCACAACAATTATAACTATGTGAAGCAATGCATTTGTTAATTACCTAGATTTAGCCATTCCACAGTGTATATGTACTTCAAAACATGTTGTACATGATAAGAACATAAAATGTTATCTGTGCATTTTTAAAAAATAAATTTTAAAATGTAAAAAACAGAGGATGTGTAAGTGAAAAGGGCTCCAAGCACCTAAACAAGTTCTCCTTTACATTTGGTACCCAGAGGTGCTGTTATATGCTCAAGGTCTTTGGGGGCTTGCTCTGTCAGGCAACCAAGAGTCCCCTAGACTGAATCTTCCGTGAATCAATCCTGGTGGATTGATGCTCAAGGACAAAAAGAACTACAAACAATTCTTAAACTTTTTTTTTCAATTATCATATTATAGGTAGTGATGTTGGTATCATTTATTTCTTGTTTATCTCTGTATCCCCAGCACCTAGCACCATGCTTAGCACATAGTAGGCACTTTATAAATAACATACGGGAGAGCCAATAAAAAGGTTACCAAAATGATCACCTAACACACCTGTACATCTAATTTCTGTATCAAAGTGCCTACTATATCTAAGTATCTTTCTCTCTTACATACACACACATGCACACAGGAAAATACAAATGTGATTTAAGTTTTTCTAAATTAAACCTTTAAAATTAATGTATGTCTTTACCCAAATGTATTTTTTGACTTTGGGTAAGAGTGAGGTTGCGGAGTTGACAAATCCTCAAGTCACTGCCTTGGTGACAGGTAGGTCTCTGGTAGACCCAAGTATTTCTGTGTCCCCATCTGATCATGCTCTTCCCTTTGCCCTGCACTACTCTCAGAAAAGCTGCAAAAGGTGGTCATTGCTGTGGCGAGAGCTGGCCCTTCCGGCCCTGGCATTGCTGGCACTGGACAAAGAAGTCACACCCGGTAAATGAGGAGTGGGATCTTCTCTTTTCCTTCACATTTGACCAAATCTTAAGGACAGAACTTACATTCTGTCCAGTTTCAAATTAAGAACTGCCAAGGAGTATTGTAGGGGCCAAAGATTGTTCTGTTAGAGTCATAAGGATTTAAGAAATCACCTACATTTGAAAATGAAAAAATAAACACAATAAAATAAATTTCACAGTCTCCAAGATAGAAACACTTACAATAAAACCAAACTCCTAGAGTTAAAATGATCCTTATCTATACAACATATTACCTTGAGTTGTATTTCTCCCAGTTTTTTAAATAAAACAAATGGAGGGAAGTATATGTCTACAAGGAACAAATATCTGTATTTAATTTTTAAAAAGAAAAAAGTTCATATGAAAATGGGTAAAATATTCTTGCAGAAGCCCTGCTATTTAACTTCTCGCTTTACATTTTGGTTTGCTGTGTAAATACACATAAAGAAACCCAACTACAGCAAATGTCAGCCTTTTTCCAGAGGAACAGAGGCAAGTGTTACAAATGTGGATCCAGTGTCAGGAGAACATAATCACTATGTAAACTGATTATTTCCAAACGGTACCCCCCAAAAAAGAAAAGTGAATGGAAGTACTTAATAAATTCTGTTTTCCATAAAATTCATTTTAAAAAAGAAAAGAATGTGAGCTTGGGGGTCAGTGAGAGTTTTGTTGGATTTCCCTCCTCCTAAATTCTGTCATCTCCTTTTTAAAGAGGCAACTCAGCTTCCCACAGACATGACAGAAATACACTCTTTTCTCCCTGCAAACCATTTGCCAGTAAGTAACACTTAGCAGTGGACATGTATTTTCTCATAGACGATTGGCTAACTGGACACTGTCGCTTCTGGCTGCAGCTTAATGTATGGACAATGGCTTTTTCAAACAGAAGTATAACCAAACAAAAGCACTAATGATCCATTTCTTTCAAAGAAAATAAAGAGCTCTGACTCCGTGTCTCTAGACCCCAAAACAATGGATACAGATTATGAAGGGATTTAATGCACAAATTAAAATGATTCAGTTATCTTAATTACATGTTTGGCCACACAGGTCAAATAACATCCCAACGAGCTTAAAAAGAAGGGCCAAATTCTTTTGTTCCACTAGAACAGTAAGTTGCTCAAAAATACGTTGACAATGGGCTAAGGTTTGGAAAGTTTTTGATTAAAAAAGGATTTTTGTTGGAACACGCATAATGATATTTGAGTTGCAGTAACAATATAAAATTGAAAGCAGAATTACATACAAAAAGAGTACTGTAAAATATCATTATTTTAGTACAATGGAAAATAAGGTGTTTGTGGTTTTACTCTATAAATTCTATGTTGTCTGCTCATATGTATTCCTTCTTGGCCTTTCCCTGAATGGCCATTCTGATTTCCCAGCCCTTCTGCACCAGCACTCATTTGTGGTGGGGAAACCCACACAATCAACATCTCCGAGGCTCTACTTTCCTCCTCCATTTTATTGGCTTTTCAGGACTAATTCATGTACACACATCACATTGGTGTTCAGTTACTGGGCAGACAATGAATTTTCCTAATCCATTTAGTGTGCTGACAGAGCCATGTTCACAATTTATAGAATTTCCTTTTAGACATCTACGTATTTCACAGTTCATTAAGATTCAAACTGAACACCTGTGTTTATAAAGTCAAAAGCAATTTTATCCTAACAAGGCGTTAAATAAGGCATTCTCTGAAAGCCTGAAAAACAATAACAACAACAGAAGTGCTAGACTCTTGACCTGTGGAGCAAAATGATGTCTGTAGCTACCTGTACCATCCTTTCATAGTCCAGAAATTGCCATAGTACAACCATAAAAAGGTTTTATAACAAACTTGAGATGTTCCCTTCCACCACATTTTAATTTCTCTATCATGGGCCTTTCATGTTTTACCTTTAGAGAGCAATGGTATGAGTCTGCTTTGCAAAGTTCACCCAGATAGCTAAAATCTGTAAAATAGCTAAAAAGCTTAGGAAGTCAAACGTGGCCCCTTTAGACAATTCCTTCATTTGCTAGATACATGGACATTTCAGCGTTCTGACGTTCACAAAGCCTGACCTTGGCTCATTTTTACGTGACCCAAAAGTTTTCACATCATTAATAAAGAGAGAATCAAAACAAAGCCCACAGACATTAGGGGAGGGGAAAGTGTGTAGTTTGGCACTGCCATCATCCATACTCTCAAAGTGAAAAGGGAAAAAAATAAAATGCACATAGCAGAGGTGGTGACCTCTGTAACGACTGTGGTTCCCAACATTTTTTTTTTCTCCTGGTAATAAACCATTTTGCAGACCTCCCAATTGTGGCCACCATGATAGTTACTGCTTTGCAGGTTTATGTCTTTTTCTTGCAGTTAAGAGTGTTATCAATAAAAATTTCAAATGATGCCTTTCCCCGTCAAATAAAAACATTTTAAAATGTGAAGCCAACAGCAGGATTAGAGAGGAAAAACACAAATGACACCGGGGCTTTGTTTTGTATATTTTTTCACCAAGTCCCTTAATTTAGTAATTTTAAAGACATTCCCTGCAAGTCTTGAAAGTGAGACAATACACCCTAAATGGCACTGGGGCGATTCGACAGCCTTAAAAGTTGGTTTTCTTGTACGCTACTAACTTTGTTAAAAAGCACCTCAATTTTAAACATAGTGATCGTGGAGAACATTAAACAAAAGTCTATCTCAAAAAGGACATTTAAATATTATCCTTTGAAGGCTGAACTGAAGTGATTAACAAGGACTTTACTGCTTGCCAATCGATGACAGCAGGAGGTGAAAAAGAAAACTGAAATTATTGTTTAAAAGTAAACTGGTTACTAGGGGCCGGGAAGTGAGGGAGGAGGAACAGGGAGAGATTAGTTAGTGAATACAAAATTACAGTTAGGTAGGAGGAATGAATTCTAGTGTTCTACAGCACTGTGGGATGACTACAGTTAATAATAATTTATCACATAGTTCAAATAGCTAGAAGAGAGGATTTTTAAGGTTCCTAACACAAAGAAATGATAAATGTTCGAAGTGATGGATATGCTGATTGCCCTGAATTGATCAATGTCTATTGTATGCATGTATCAAAATATCACTCTACCTCATAAATACGTACAGTTATTACATGCCAATTAAAGAAAAAGTAAAGGATTGCTCCTCATAAATCCCACCATATATATACTATGACAAATATTATTTCTATCCATTTAAAAACTCCTTTGCTCCAAGTGTGTTGGTCCCAAAGAATGAGTAGTTCCTTAAAGATCTAGAATAGTTTGCAAAGCCCCGTGTGAATGTATGTAGTCCCATAGTCCCACAAAGCATTCCTGACTCCTTGTCATGGTGACCTTTATGCCCAGGAGTTGTAGCTTTACCATAAAGTAAGGCAGAGGGCCCATCCCAATGCAAATAAACTGAGAAATAAGGACACACAAAATGTATTCTTTTCTCCACATTACTACATTGTCATTGTCAAAAGCTTGGTTTTTATGATTCATCTTGCAAATTGACAGCCCAAGTCTGTTCTCTTGTGTTATCACACTGAGTCATCTGTGACTCAGAGACCAAAAGATGCTGGCATAGGGTCAGAAAACACCTCCTCCTCCACCAGCACCTTATACAACCTCCCTGAAGAAATGATCATTGCTGCTTTAAAAATACATTCAATGTTTTATATTATAAATGTATACCATGTGCATGTGTATCATAGAAAATACAGCAGTATATTGTTGGCCATTGTTCTTACATAATGTGCATGCATGTATGAATATATGTATATGTATGTGTGTGCATGTATACAATTATAAACATCTTTAAAGAAATAAAAACTACATTTTTATAGAATAAATGCTCCTTAATATACCAGGATTCTAAACTTCTTGAAAAATAGTACCCTCCCTAGACTTTGGGCAATATTCTTCATTATTATGGCCATAGTGTTACAATTATTATAGCTATAATGTTACCATGCAGATTTAAGCCCCAGAGTTATTCATTCTTATCCCCTTTCTTAGCCAATACAGGGTTGTGCCTAGCAAGCATTCTTGAAAACTCCAGTGAACTCACCTGTTAAGACAGAATTATAAAACTTGCCACAAACTTTGCCATTAAGATTAAAGGAGATTTTGGCTTTTCAGGACTAATTCGTGTACACGCATCACATTGGTGTTCATTGTGTCCCTGACCCAATGGAAGCCCTCAACCAACTGGGACCCTCATGGAAAGCACTAAATTCCTGCTAAAAGAGCTCAGAACTTGGGAACCCAGCCAGTGTCATTCACTGTTGTATGACCTGAACAAGTTACACATCCTCTCTGAGCCTCTATTTCCTCATCTTAAAAAAGTAGGCAACAATACCAACTTCACGGGTAGTAAGTCATGTTCAAAAGTATCACACAGAAAACACATAGTCACAGTACCTGGGACTCAGCTTAGCAGCCGTAAGATACTAAGTAGACATCTAGGCAAAATTAAATTTATTAATAAAAGGCCAGGACTATCAGCTCCTGAAATTATGGGTCCCTACCTTGCCCAGCACCTTGTACATTGTAGATGCTCAATAAAATATTATCAAATGACACCTCATTGATGTAGACAGATTGAGGGAAGGTCTGTGTGAAGTATTTCCAAGTACATGCAGTAACTCCTAAAACAATGAAGCTAGCGAAGTGTCTGTAACTGCACAAATAGCACCCCCTTACTCAAAAAGGAGAACCAAGTTGCTTGACTGTGACCTCAAAGAGGATCATCTTTAATCAAAAATTAAAGTCTTAATATTATTAGGGTAATCACCTTAGCAATATTTGTCTTCAATTAGAGAAATAGATATTTTGAACAGTTTACATACTTTAGTCTTCACAGGAGTTAAACACTTATTTCTGTGTGTCCTCTTTCCTTCCTTTACTTACGTGCTTTCAGACAACAAAAGAAAGAAAATGTCCAGTTAAGATTCTGTGTGAAATTATGAGTAACCAGTGGTAATGAAATCACTGGGCGTTTATGGAACTATAACTCAGTTCTCTGTCATATATCCGTACGGCCAGTAGAATGTTGGTTCCATGAGGGCAGGAACCATATCTGGCACATAGTTGGCATTAAAAAAAAAAAGTCTTAAATAAAAAGATTCACGAAGTCCCTAGGGCAAAAATCATTAATGTGAAGTTCTTGGAAATGCTTCTGAGCATCTATGAACTGTCTGGAATTAATACGTGACTGCACATGAATATGAGTGTGTTCGTGCCAAGGTGAATTCTTTCAGGGAAAGGCTCATAGATTGATGAGATTCTCATCTGCATTGATTACATTTTTTGACAAAGCTATGAACACTTGCTATGCAGCTGCCACTACCCTAACCTGCATATGATGCCTCTTGCCTGCATAAACACAGAGCTCCTGCATTCTCTGTGGATTAACAGATTCTCAAGTGTCTACTCTTAGACAAATAGAACCCTTCTCTGACTTATTTGGAACAGAAATTAGTATAAAAATGGGCACTGTGTGCCATTGTCATATAACACATCTTCAAAAAAACATGCAAAAGAGTTGTCTGGAAGTTCAGAAATCATGCTGAGTTGGGAAAACTGTACTTGCCAGAAAACAGAAATAAACCTCTTAATTTGGGGATAGAGCAAAATAGATGGTTACTTTCATAGTATCTTTATTTCTCCATATAGTTCTAAGACATAAACAAGTAACTCAATTGAAATATGAAAGTCTGGGGTCTATAAATACACATGCCAAAAATTCAAAAGAGATCCTTAAATCTAAAGCATAGAAGGGATGATAAGACAAAAAGTGAGGTAGAGTATTTAGGTTCAACTTGTCCAAATATCTCGATGAGATAAACACCATTAATAGTAATAATAATAACAGCAATGGCAGCACAATTTATAGCTGTAACCCTTTACTATAATCGAAGCACTTTTCACATGGACATGTCAGGCTGGCACGATGACTGCCATTTTATGGATTGTAACATGTGACACGGAGGCCCAGAGGCATGCAAGTCTTGTCTGTGTCACATAGCTGTTGAATACAGAGGCTGGGGCATGGCCACACATTTACCTCTTCTAAACGCTGTGCTTCATTCAACATTTTACTTCAGATCACAGAATAAATGCTAGACCTATATTCCTCCTAATTTCTGTATATTATTCTTGGTTATTATACATTAAAATCCAGAAAAAATCCAAGGTGCTGAAGAAAGTCAATTCATTATTTTCCCTTCTGCTATAGAATTTATGTGTTGGTGGACGGGGTGAGTTGGTACATAGGAAACATCAAGGGAAATAGCAAAATAAGAAACTTGGCCCTTGGAATCCTTTGAAGCTATTTTAAAAAGCAAAATGTTATGTTAAGAGCTATGCGGTGTATCTGTGTGTGTGTGTGTGTGTGTGTGTGTGTGTGTAATTATTATTCCATTGATTTACTGCACACATGTCAAAGAGCATCTGGGCATTTGTACAAGTTAAAACAAACCAACCAAGGAGCCAAGCCACATAGCCGCAAACCCAGACAACTCACCTCCCACCTCTCACCCCACCCTTCATTCTACCACCTCCCAAATGCAAATTCCCTGGTAGCAGAAACCTTCCTTACAAAAATGAACTGTTAAGCCAGTTGATGGCACAGATATTCCAGAGAAATCCGCAAGACTTTTCCTAATCTAGAGAGAGCTCTCTTCTGTTTTGGCGAGAGCTTTCAGGAATGACTCAGGAATCAAATTGCAAGGAGCAATCACATGTAACTTCCTCTGAGGATGAGCATCATGTCTTTCTTATGAATTTCAACTCAGATCTTTTGTTGTGGGGCATAATGAAACATATCTTATCTCCTGAATACTCACCTGCTCACCCACCGAGAGTTAGGTAGGGAGTCTCTTATTTATTTCTGCTATTCTGAAGAGTGGAGAAATCACTTTAAAATACTCTACCCTGCTGCCAAAAATCTTGTGCCTGTGATCCAACAATTACAGCTAATTTCAACCTAAATTGCTTCCCCTAAGAGATGGACATCATTAGATAATTTTCTCCTCCGTTTCCACATACCAAGAGATCTTAAAAGAAGAAAAAAAGGTAAAAAGAAAATTCCTCAGATGTTTCCAGCTGATAAAATCATTAGTCTCACCCTCACAACTTCAAAGCAGAAGATTTAGAAAATTATCTCACTTTCTCTGCACATGGAGGAAAATTTTTTTTTTTTTTTTTTTTTACTTCAAAGCACCATTTCTTTATTGGGTCATTTTAATTATTGAATGTGGGACGGAAGCTATCCACATAATGTCACCACTGTCTTTTTCATGAAATATGTATATGTCTAATTTGGACTACATTACTTTGAGAGAGGTAAAAGACAGGGAGATGAACAAAAGGTAAAGAGGCTGGGGAATACAGCACCCAGCCGTGAAAGGTGGTGAGAGGAAAAGCCGTTCTGAGCTGACTTTCCTCTTTCTTTCCTTCTGGAGAGGCGCCACCAAGAAACCTGAGTGCCAGTTTGGGCAAGCAGACTGCCTTACTTCTCAAATTCCCTCCTACACAACACACGGCAACACTAACTTTATCAGTGATCCTGGCATTACGGACAAAATGTGGATACAATCAGTTGCTTTGTGAATACCTGCAGTGAAGAAAAACTAGTGCTCTAGTACAGGGGGCAGCAAACTCACTGGCCCCACTGAGGGTATGACAGCCAGAAAGGGGAGGAGTTGGGCGTTCCAATGCCCACTCAACCCTCTTCCTACAGAATCCCAATGCCAGAGGTTGGCAAAGTTCTTCTGTAAAAGGCCAGACAGTCAACGTTTTCAGCTTTGTGGGCCACACAGTCTCTGTCACAAACGTTCAACTCTGCTGTTGTAGCACCAAAGCAGCCAAAGACAACAGGTAGGTGAATGGGTGTGGCTATGTTCCAATAATACTAATACTTTATTGACAAAAACAGGCAGAGGGCTCAATCTGGCCCACAAGCCATAGTTTGTCTACCCCTATTGGAGACAAGTGCTAGTCGGTAGAAATGTTCTGTAGCTGTCTAATAGAGAAGCTACTGGCCACGTATGACTATTAAATACTTATTTATAGTAGTATTTACAATAGCTTTAATAGCTAATTGGACTAAGGAATTACATTTTACATGTCACTGAATCTTAATCAATTTAAATTTAAATATCCATCCGTGGCTAGTGGCTACAGTATTAGACAGTACAGTTCTAGACACTATTCACTGCTGCTTCCTCAAAGGAGATACAAGTCACCTTCCCATTAATAGCAAAGATTAAACTTTTTGCCTTAAAAAAGAAAATAGCCATGACTTCATATTCACAATGAAACTATATATAACTGAAAATGACATTTCTCAAATGTGAAAATATCTACATCATTGAAGCCAGTGTGATAGTTTTGGTTTGACGCAATCTAGTAACTGCCTATTAGCCAATGGCCAAATCCACAGTGGCAGAGTCAGGTCCATGTCAAGACCTATCCAATTCAGAACCTGTTTTCTTCCTTTTCTGGACACTGTTCTGCACCTTGACTGAAAGCACAGATCTACTCAACGGCCTCATTAACTCCTAAGGCAAATCCAAACCTCCCCATAGACCCTAAATATATACATGCAAAGACATGGCTCGAAGAGCCCGAGGGGAGCATGCGTGTCAATTACATTGCCGTCTCCCAAAGTAACGCACATAACACGCTGCCTCAACACAAAACTAAGTGAGATTCATCACATTCTTTGCTGTTGTCCACTGACTCTGATAACTGCTCTATTTATACAATAACTAGCCTGTGTTTTGCATTTCTTAACAGGCCCAAAAATGTAATCCAATGAGGATAAGCAAGAAAATAGATAAGTAATATATTTATTTTTCTTCTATGTATGAAAAAGAAGTAACAAACCAACATTTCCTTTAAAAAACTCACACAATACCAACTTTCTTCAATGGGTACAGAACCTTGAAAATTGAGGATGCCCCTTAGTAAGAAACCCTTGGTACCATGAGTGCCAATAGGGTGACCTATACACATAATGCATAGCAAAGTAAGGTAGATGACATCTAGTTATTTTGTGGTTTTTGATAAAACGAAATCATTCCAGATCCAATCCCTTATCTGTGGTTCCCAAATCCAAAAATTCTGGAAAATGGAAAAAAATATATATATATATCCAAATGTGAAGCAAACTCCTTCAGTGGCACAACCTGACACCAACTGATTAGAGGTTATACAATCTTTGTCCTATTTTACTATGAGAAATTTTTTTTCTGCAAAAATATTCATGTGCTTGCTTATGGGGTGTTTTGCAGTGTTATACAATCTATGACACATGCAATGGATCTCACCT
This sequence comes from Eulemur rufifrons, assembly GCF_041146395.1. Lineage (NCBI taxonomy): Eukaryota > Metazoa > Chordata > Mammalia > Primates > Lemuridae > Eulemur > Eulemur rufifrons. Next base: position 160,142,160 of record NC_090989.1, read on the forward strand.
TACCAAAATCCAAAAAAATCTGAATTCCAAAACTACATTTGGCCCCGAGAGTTTGGGTAAGAGGTTTGCTGAGGAAAGCCGTCAAGTAGGACATTTTCTATCAACTCAATATCTCTGCTGTCCAGAATCCCGAGACAGTGCCTTACCTCAGTCTGAAGGATGGCAGCCCTCTGTTCTTTGGCAGTAAGCGACTCTTTAAGCACTTCAATGTGTTGCTTGCAATCTGAATTTTGATTGCTAAGGGTTTCAAGCTTTGTTTGTAAGGCAAGAAGTTCTGACTCCTTCTTTGAAAGTTCCTGCTTCAGCTGATCAATCTGCAAAACAACAACAAAACTGCAAGAAATCAGAAACTGCTGCTCCTACCCTTTACATTTGACAACTACTAATTTCTCTCTATTTCTCAATAGCCAATGATCATTAATCCAATGGGTAAGCCATGAGTTTGCTTAAAAGATGGCCTTGGGAATCACAGAGTCTTCAGGGTCTGAAAGAACATCCGTAAAGGGCACTGAGAGTGTAGCAAACAGAACAGTAAAGTTAGCAGACCGCCAGCAGGTCACCCCACTGACGACCAAGGTTCACAATGGAATGAAGGCTTCCTGGCCAAACCTACTGATCCAGGAAACCACCAAGTCTATTATTACCGCTGTCCTGACAAGGGTCAACAGGGAACTAACATAGGTTAAGTAATGCAAGACACAGTTCCATAGTGCAAATGATCATTCAAGGGGATCATTTGACAAAAGAGAATGCTCAAAAAAAAAAACATTGGAGATTTTGCTTTTGATTACATTAAATATTGAGATGATACAAAAAAATATAAAATATACATAAGGTATAATGAAAAATGATAAAAGAAACATCCATCTTTCAATTCACCAAAAAAGATCGTTAGAATTATCCATGTCACATCCCATTTCTATCTCCTTCTCTCTCCATTTGGGAATAATTACCACCCTGAATTTTGTGTTTACCATTTCCTTGCTTATCTTTGAGGCTTACTATATATTTTTGCATCCATAAATAATATACTATTTGGTTTTGCTTGTTTTTAAACTTTATTTGTGCTGTGTACTCTTTTTTTAGTACCTTGCTTTTTTCTACTCAATCTTATGTCCTGGAGATTAAGTCATGTTATTATACATGGTCTCCATTCATTTTCACTAAAGTAGAATATTCCATTGTAAGAATGGAATTTATTTATTTGTCCATTCTGCCGTTGATAGACATTTCAGTTTGTTCCTAAGTTTTTTGCTGTTATAAACAGTGCTATTCTAACAGTCCTATTCTGTACATGTGTAACCTGGTACACATAGCAATTTCCCTGAATGCTTATCTACGAGTTAAATTGCTGGATCACATAGCATGCAAATCTTCAATTTTGTTAGATAAAACCAAAATGTTTTCCAAAGCAATATATTAATTTGCATGATCACAAGCAGCTTGTAAGTACACCAATCACTCCACTGTTTACCAATATCTTATTTGTCACCAGTCTTTTACATTTTTGCCAATCTGATGTGAGTTAGGGTAGATGATCTTCAGAGACAACTTCCACTAATTCCTTCCTACTTGTACACAAATGTTGCCCCTCACAACTATAGGTGGAGTTTATTTATCCTCCTCTTGAACCTGGGCCAGACTATGACTTGTTTCCATTAACTGAATACAGCAAAAGTATCAGGATGCCTGCTCCAGTCCTAGCCTTTGGAAGGACTGGCAGCTTCTGCTTCTACCAGCTGGAAGCCAGTCACCATGTTAGACCTGTGACCACCATGCTGTGAGGAAGCTCACCCCAGACATGTAAAGAGGCCATGCAGATTAACAGAAAGGCATGGTGATAATGGTGATCCCTTTGTCTTGTTCCAGGTCTTAAAGGGAAGAATTTCAATGTTTCATCATTATTGCATTAGTTTTTTATAGATACTTTTTTAGGTTTCACAAAGTTTCCCTTTATTACAACTGTGCAAGTTTTTTTTAATCATTAATGTTTACTATGATCAAACTTTTTTTTCTGTATATCTCATGATTTATCACCATTTTTCACCTTTAATAGGTTATTGTAATGAATGGTAATGGAACCTTTTAACATTAACTTCCCCTTGGATTACTATGAAAAATACCAGTCATATATATTATATATTGTGTATATGTTACTGGATTTAGCTTGCTAATATTTTGTCAGGATTTTTTATCTATGTTTATGAGTAAGACTGGTATGTAATTTTGTTCTTTTGTGCTGTGCTTGTCAGGTTTTAGTATCAATTTAGCCTTCCAAATGAAGTAGGGCATGTTCCTTCTTTTAATGTGTTCTGAAATGGTTTCTGTGAAACTGGAATTTTTTTCCATTAATGTTCATTAGAAAGCACCAGCAAAACCATTCAGAGCTGGTTTTTTTCTTTTTCCAAAGAACATTACTTGTTACATCCACTTTTAATGGTTATAGGAATACTTATGTTTCTAATTGCTTGAGTCAGTGATGATAAAATTTTCCCCCCAAAGACTTTTTCATCTAAATTTTCACATTTATTTGCAGGAAATTTTCCTGAAATCCACTTATATTTTATATCAGTAGCATCTAGGATTATGTCTTCTTTTTAATTCCTAATATTCTTTGTTTTAACCTCTCTTTTTCTTGATGAATTTTAGCAAAGGCATGTCAAGTTAAATAATCAAAGAGTCAATTTTGGTTGTTTTGACCACACAATTACATTTTTATTTTTCATTTCATTAATTTCTGCACTTATTCTTCAAATATTTTCTTCCTTCTACTTTCTTTGGGTTTATTCTATCTACTTTTTCCTAACTTTTTAAATTAGATGCTTATCTCACTAATTTTCAGCCTTTTCTCATTCCTCATGTAAGCCTTAAGACTGTAAGACTTTGTTAGGTTATCTCTAAATTTGCTTGGTATTTTTATAGACTCTTATCCTGTATGCATATGTTCAATGACTTATTTACGTATTAAACATACTTATTTCATAGTCTTTGTCTTATAATTCCAAATTCTGAAATCTTTGCCTTCTGGTTCTGCTGTTTTTCCACTGGCTGTTACTTAGTGTGGCTTGTTTTCTTGCAGGTTTTGTGATTTTTTTTTTTAACTGTATACATATTTTTCTGAAGTTTATCTGGAGAAATACTTTGAGGCCTAAGTAGAACTTGTAGTCCTTCAGAGCACAGGCCTTTGCCAATACCCAGGGGCACTACCAACCCAGGGCCCTTTTACACCACATTCTCTACTTGATGTTTTTAGATCCTCTTACACGGCACATCCAGGCAAGAGCCAGCTGTAGTTAGGGATTCTCAAAACTGGTTTTTTCACCTTTCACTTGGCTCAAAGTTTTAAAATAGAAAATTTTCCCTGGAGTCCCCTAGTCTAAAGGGGAGGAGGGGCAATGTGGTAAGGTTATTTTTAGTGTTTGCCCCTACACTGGGATTGCAGCTGTCTGGGATCCCAGCTTTTTGTGGTGGTGGTAGTGGGGTTCCTATTTGATGTCTCATCTTGAGTAGGCCCAGCCTTCTGTTTCTTTTCTCCAATGTCCTTGTGGCTAAAACTCAACTTCATCTGTCTAACAAATGTGAACAAGAATAAATAATCCATGTTCTACTTAACACACAACCTCCTTGCTATGGCTTAGCTTTGACCCTTCAGATTCTTTCTAACTTGAGAGCTCACAAGTACTTTTTTTTAAATACGAATGTTAAAAATATATTTCTTTCAGCAACAAAAACTGACATAAACAATAACCAAGCAACCGACAACAACAGCTGAGCATGAAAAGAGTGGTATGCTTAACAAAGAGGGAGACCCCCATCTTCAGAAGGGTTCAGGTTGCACAATTTACCAGAAAGATGGATGGAAATCTCATTTACAGGAAGAAGTCAGACCACACCAGGGACCAGATAGCTCTCATCTTGCTCGCCATGTCTAAAGGATTGGTAGTGACTGAATAGAAAATGATCCTGAGAAAGATTCTAGGTATCTTAAGGATTCACTGGGAAGAATCATGATTTCTCATCAGTGTACCCCGGGTATATGTGAACAAGTGAGCACTGCTCAGGTAGGTGTGATTCATGAAACACATTATTCCTTTATAATTTAATGAATCATGAGTCTGTGGTCTTTTTACCTGGAGCAAAAATAAGAAGTTCTTTCTTTTTCTCTCTCATATGTAGTAAGAATGGTATATAAATAAAAAGAGGGAAAAATCACAATTGGAACTATCTAAAATGATAAAGGACATCAAAATCTGTTGTGATCAGCATACTTCTTAGTGGGAGTGGCCCCCAAATCACATCCAGTTGTAGCTGACAGCATAGTATATACTTGATTCCACATATGAAACTGATTTATCTGAAATTAAAGCTCAAAAAATTTTCAACTCTATACACCTAAGCAAAGATGATGTTTCTAGTGAAAAAACTAATTTGTGCTAACTTCCACAAATACCAGAGTAGACAGTTAGTGTGGGGGTTGGGGTATTGAGAGAGAAATTTAAATGAAATTAACTTGATCAACAAAATGGTGTTTAATGGGAAGGTAGGGCATGGCAACCTCTACATACACCTACTTTATTCCATAAAAATAGATTTATAATGATAAAACTATTTCAGTCTATAAATATTAAATAGGCAGTGGCTTTAAATAGCTTTCAGACTATCACCGCCATAAGGTAAATTTTAAATAAATATTTATGCAGACAATAACCGAAAAAGGCTTTTCTAAAGGGAATATAGTTACAGGGTAAAAAAATTATATTCTTCCATAAAAATATGCCTTTTGCTTCTTTTATAGCCATAAACTCAATAAAAATGGAAAGTGATGCAATCGAACATACATGAGAACTGAGGCCAGGGAAGGTCTGTCTCCGTGATGGCCAGAAGAAAAGCCAATCGGAATTACATCACATGCTTTATATGAAGTCCATGTGGACATCAGGCACACTTCATCCCGTCTGAAAATTCTTCCCCTACTTACGTCTGTGACACAACCAACACCCTGAAAAAAAACCACTCTGCCAAGGAAAACAGCTTCTTTTTCACTGCAGATATGGCCCTCATGTCTAGAAAGTGATATGCTTATTATCATGCAGTTTGGGTTATGAGGTTTGTAATCCGTCAGAGGTTTATAAGAAAATGTGTTACAAATTCAGAATAAAGGGGGAGATCTAAGGCAGCAGAGTGGCGTCTTTGGCAAACACTGAAAACAGAGAAAGCAGCTAATATAGAAATACTGGGATCAGTAGATGAAAAATGTGTTAGGCTCGGAACAAAGCTTTATACAGAAAGGAGGAGCCATCATTCTTTCCCCACCAGAAAAACAGTTATTTATATGATACATTCCGTTTTCCTGGCTTAAGAGTGCTCCTGAAAGTACTCGTGCTTTTCAGGGCCTCTTAGATCCAGCTCTCACAGTTCAGTTCCTGTAAGTCTTTGGAGTTCCGGTAGGAATCGGAGCTTCCAATGGGAGAGCTGCACAGATCAGGAGGCCTCCCAGAGTATCGGTTCTCAGGGACAACATCCATGTGTCAAAGGACTTGCAAGATGCCAGGATTTCTGCCACGGCTGACTGTATCCTGTATCTCTGCCTTCGCACTAGCTGAACTTCTAAAACGCTGCTTTTCATTTTTGCAACCCGTCTTCTAGCTTTACAGAAATGTTACATCATGGTTTCTCTATGATGTTATATTTGTAAAAGCAATTTAAGTCTTTGCTGCTACTTAATTGAATCACAGAACTTTCAAGAGGCTATACCAGTTCCAACCATCTGTCGGGGATCCAAATGAAGGTATATACCCTTCCACACGGTTATTTAAATTACTTCCTTTCCCTCCAACGGAGTGCTTTATTCATTTTAATAATAATGACAAGCAGTATTCCCAGGCTTAAGTAAGGCATCACACTTATCTCTCAAAGTAAGAGAATTAAGAAAAATAAGTAATTAAAGATATGAAGTATGAGCAATAAATGTTATCGTTCAATCCAATAAGTACATTTTTTCAATGAAGAAAATAAAAAAAACTCTCACTAGTACTTTTTAGCTAATGTTTATCAGTCTATAAGGAATACCTGCATGACACTATTAGAATTCATTTTTATTTGTATTTCTGAGAAATCCATTTTTCCCATTAGTCAGGCTAAATATAACATATTTATTATCATCGTTCTTATTATATTCAGTTATACTTCATTAATAATAATGTTACAGTTATTAGCTACTTTTGTGAGCCAGGCACTTTAACTACATTATTTTATTTAATCTTCATTTGATCCCTCTGAGCCACCCTCTAAGGCTGGTGGTGCTGCCCCCATTTTATAGAAGAGGAAAGTGTGGTTGAGTTTAAGTCACTCCGCCACGGCCACGCAGCTAGCAAGGGCAGGCTAGAGACTCGCCGGAGTCTTCCTTCAACTTCAGCCTGCACTCTTTCCACCTCACTCCACTACTCTCCTCATTCTTCTGACCTGACCACCTTTGGAACCACTAAACGTAACTAGCTATTAAAAGTTACATCTAACTAAAGGATTGATGGCCTCTCAGACAAATGTGGGCTAATAAAGGTCATGACTTGCTGAAGACCATATAAATGTTTTATTCACCTGGACAGAGTCCATGATAAGGGGCAGAGTTTATAAATTGCATGAGATCTTCAGCTGTAGAAGGGACTTGAACAATCTCCCATTGCTAAATGACAGGGTGGGGAGGAAAAGTTAAAGCCAAAACAATAATTTCTCCCAAACTTCTTGAGTTCACTCATATATGCACCTCTGGTCTTCATTCCCAGAGTGATCTGGGCACTGTCTGCAGGCCACCTTAGTACAGTGCTTGCTGCACCGCACCTCAGCTCAACTCTCTGAGAGAGAAGGACTGCAAAAAAGAAACAGGAAGGGAGAACTGAGCAGGGAAACCCATTCTTTACTTTGGGGCAGTCCCTGACAGGAAGTGGTTACATTCAAATCCAGTGGATATTTTTCTTCTCATAGCTCTACTCCTTGATCTACGTGTTCAGTTATAATCTCAACATCTACATAGAGATGGAAAGTTGGCAGAAGCACGCACAGTTTTTGTTGTTTTTTCCTTGGAGATACATGCATACACATACATACAAACATGATGCAGTAAATGCTAGATATTATTTCCTCTTTGTAATTTGCAAACTCTGCAAGGAGTATGCATGTATTTCCCAACTGATAAAAATAACTGAAACATTTTTTTTCTCCCCTTTCCCACTGCCTTCTTGTAGAAATCTGCATCCCTCTAACTCTCCTGTGTTTCACAAGGCAACATATAAGATTAAAACCCAAACTAAGGACAGGGATATTTATGAGCAAGCAGTAGAGAAAGAAAAAAGCAAAAAAAAAATTTTTTTTAATTGATGCAGTTATTATTTTCAAAAGCAAAATGGTTTAAACAGAGGAATAGACTAAAACATCTCAAAGTCTCAAAAGACTTATTTGAGGCTATTCATAAATTTAATAATTATGCATATGTAAAAATAATAGGTATTCAGGTGACTGGTCTATTTATAGCCCAAAGTTTAATTTTCAAAAATCCAAGCAAAATTCTTTAAAACTAGCAATAGCAATACAAATTAATGGAGCAGGTTACTCTAAAAATATTTTCTAAATATTCTACAACAACAGATAACATAACAGTAATAGTAATACTATCAATAACTATGCCTGACATGTGTTGAATGCTTTCTTGAGATCAGACAAGGGACCAAGTGCTTCAAATGAATAATCTCTTTGAATCATCAGAACAACCCAATGATGTAGGTACTTTTCTTACCCCTAGTCCTTCGATGAAGAAACTGAGACTTAGACCTATTGAATAATTTAAGTAAATGGCAGCACTGGACTCAAAACCGCTTATGTCTTAAACCCTATGCTAAAACCAAAATATCCCAATACTATTTAAATGAGTTAAATTGGCTTGTAAGAGCAACATCTTTTGAGACACTCTCCTTCTAGGAATGGGCAATAATAGCAAAAAACAAAACAAAACAAAGAACACCAAAAAGCAGATTTATACTAACGGTAGAAATGTAGAAGAGAGAAAACTAATATAAATACGTTAATTCTCAAGATAGAGGAATAAGAAAGGAATTCATTTAGAAAAGCCTGAACCTCACAGTAAGTAGAAATTCCACCAAAGGTTTTCCCTGATTGCTTTTTGGAATCTATATTTCTGAACTAAAAATCTTCCGCATTCTTCTTTATTGTCCATATATTTCATATCACATAAAGCAGATTATGTGGGTATTTGGAAAAAGTATGTATGTAAACCATAACTTTCCAGTTACACAAAGAATATAAAAGTTTATAACCCTGGACCGTACCTTGGTCTTCATAAACTTGGAGTGACTTTTGTAAACCTCGATTTGTTTGATCTCTTCTTCACGGTCCTCGGTGTTCAGCACACCATTGGCTTTTAACATCTGGATCTCATCCTCAAGATCCCTTATGTTTCGCTCCAATGAAGCAATTTTTGTGTCCTGTTGGTAAGAAAAGAAAAGTAAAAAAAAAGAATAAAAGTTGTTTAAGAATCATCAAAACAGAATTTAAGAATAATTTGGTAGTGCTGTAGTACATTATTAACTACAGGGTAGATATAGCCCTGAATTCAGAATAATTTTTTTTTTTTTTTTTTTTTTTTTACTTCTGAGGATCTTTTATGACGTTGTTTAAACTCCCAATCAAGATCATGTGTCAATATAATACAGAATTACCTAGATATGTTTGTTTGATATCTAGTAATCAAATTACCAAAGCAACAGTGATAAAGGTAATCTAAAGTGTTAAAAAAAAACAAAAACAAAACACCACTTAAGTGGACAGACTTTAATTTGGGATATAGTTTAGAAGTGTATATTTTTTAGTCTACTTGTAAACACAAAAATAGTTTGTTTGTGTGTATATTCTATGGCTGATTTTGTAAGGCATGCTTGGAATTTGACTCAGAGAGAAGGAAATTCAAATCTACTAAAGGGAAAAAGAATTCTCATCTAAAATACAAACATAAGTGAAATTAAATTACTGAATCTTGATTTAGTATGACTGATACACTAAATATTGAAAATTTATAGCAACTAGAAATAATATATCACAATGTCATAATTTATTTGGCAAGCAGTCAGATCCCTACGTGACAAAAAACAAGAATACCATGCAGAGCATTTCTAACCTATTGATTTACAGAACCAAAAAACTAGAAATAGTACACTCAGAGATGGAATTAGTTGAGAAAAGAACAACCAATGAAAAACTCTACACACAAGATAGAGCATAATAAGAAACAGTGCATTAGAAAGTAGGGAAGAAAGAGCTCTTAAAGGGGAACCAAAAAAAAAGAACAACGACAAAAAAAAAAAAAAAAAACCCACCTTACTCCCCTACCGTAAGTATTAGATTCATATCAGTCTTTGGAATGAAACACATTGAAAGTTTGGCTCTAAGTTTTCTCACTGTCACATGTACCTGTCATTTTATTGCACAGATTCAAGCAGCTTTATTAAATTTATAACTGAATGTTAATGAAAAACAAGCCACCAATTCTTCTTACATTTTTACTAATTTTTTTTTTTTTTTTTTAGAATTCCAAAAGTAAAGACAATGAATAGGCTATTCTATTTATAACTAACTCATTTAAAAGAAAACCTTGTAACAACTATGTCTGTCCTAACTTCGTGGCTGTCGTCTCTTTCATTTTCTGTATTACATGCCCAGTGGTATATCTCATGCGGCAATAGAATAATCATTATCATCATTAACATTGTCATTATGTTAAAAGGAGCAGCAGCAACTACTGTTTGAGCTCTATTATGTACCAAGAACAAAATGCTCTAAGTCTGTGGGCCCAACCCCAGGGCTGCAGACCCGCACCCAGTCTGTGGCCTGTCAGGCACTGGGCAGCACAGTAGGAGGTGAGCAGCAGGGAAGCTTCATCTGTATTTACAGCCGCTCCCCATCACGCACATCACTGCATAAGCTCCGCCTCCTGTCAGATCAGCAGTGGCACCAGACTCTCATAGGAACACAAACCCTACTGAATTTAACTATTAGTTAAGTTAAAAGAGAAGGGCCAACATCCCTGTTTTTCCTATATAAAATCTTTTGGGATTTCAGATCCAAGTCTAAAGTGACCATATTAATATGTATATATGTGTACACATACGTATGTGTACATATACGTGTGTGCTACAATACACTGTGCAGTCGTCACATCTTAGACCTTCATTTTTGATAGCACTGGGTAGAATTTCAGGTCTCGATCATGTAGGCAGGAAAGAATCTGCTTCCTTACAAACCCTCAGTTTTCCTCTCAGTCAACTGCTGAGGCTTTAAGTGAGCAATGATCACAGCTGCCAACTTCTCAAAGGGTCAGAAGCAACTTTTCGCTGGACCCTGAAGAATTACAAACTGTTAAAGGAAGATCAGAACTGGGTTAAGATAGCAAGTTTCTTAACACAGTAAAGCTTCTTGGCCTATATACATTTAAGTTAAAATTTCACCAAATGGTGAAACACAATACGAAAATATTTTTCACTTTTACTCATTTGCTTAAACCAACACTTTTCTTCCTCCTCACAACCTTTTTTTCCCCGTTAGCCACAGGTTTTCCAAAACAAAAAGAAAAGAAGAAAGGGTATTGTGAGATGCACTTTCATAAGGATCTATTTATTCTGTCCTTATTTTTCTGTCCAACTTCAAGGGTAATAGAACTCATACCTGAAATCATAAGCATAGAGAAAAGTAGACAGAATATATCATTAGGGTCCACAGAGGAAAACAGATGCAAAATTCAGAGATACATTAGATGATTTTTGGTTGTGCCCATGAAGATATTCAAAATACTGACCCTGAGAAAGACTGAGGAAATATAAGCATGAAAATCAAACTTCACTGTTTCTCACGTGCCTCAGTTTGAAGAATCAGGGAGGGGTAATTTTATCTTTGTCTTTTCCAAAAATCTCTAAAACTAAGACCAATGACTAAAAACTTGCATATTTAAAGAAGACTATGGAAGTCCTGACATGGCTGATGGTGGTATATGGATGTTGAGATACTAAGTGCATATGTTCAATAACTCTAAGCACTGATCTAGAATAGAGAGAAAAAACTTAAGTGAAGACATACGTTGTAACGTCCAGAAAAGTGTAGTTTTAGAAAGCAGCATGACATTTTACTCTCTAATCGCCAAGGTATTTTCTTCACCTTAACATTTTTACATGTTATTTATTATATTTAATATAACTGATAGTTTAAAACAATTTATGCAGTGATTTCCAAACACATGTCTCTATATTTCACAAATAAATATGCTCTAGAAGCAGATAATTGTGGGCCTTTCTTAAAAATGGGGAAAGTGAAATACAATATAGGGTAGCTTTTCCCAAAGTCCATCCACAGAACCCAAAGGCTCCCTTCCCCGAAATGGGGGTTGCAGGGTCAAGTAAGTCTGAGAAATGTTTGTTGGGGATTCTCAATGCATATCAGCATGAACGGCTCTTGGAAGTCCTGCCACAAATATTCTATTTAATATTAAGTTTAGTTCTATTTAATTTTATTTATCCCAGTATTACTACCTGTAACATCAATTCTTGAAAAAAAATAGGATTTTAATGATCATGTTAAGCTCTGGGTTGTATTACTAAGTTGAAGAGTCAAAACAATGATCTGGATTCTTCAAGGGAAAAGTTACCACAATTAGCCCCCAATTTAAAATAAGTGGGGGTCTAAATATCCAGATCACCTTGTCAGCTTCTGTCACTCAAAAGCAGTTTACTGAGCACCTGCTCATAGCCCTGCACCTAATCGAAAGAAGAGATGAGGACTCACATCCTCCCAGAACTCACTACCTCACGTCTCAGGTGACATTTTCAAATAGTCTTGAGATAGGAAACTATGAAATTGTCTTGTTTTTATACTATATTTTTGTAACGGACCATAAGAACGTTGAAAAAAAAGGGGGGGGGGAAGTATCTAAAATATGCTTGTTTCAGTTTCTGTTAGAAAAAAAAAATCTCAATTATCTCTTTCAACTCATTTCTTTCCAAACACATTCATAAAATAGTACTTATAAAAATTGTAAATTGTAGATCATAACTACTATTTAAAGATTCATAACCAAAGCTATTTTACATCTGTCATCCAAAAGATGCAAAATAGGTACTTTGTGGGCAACTAATAAATAAACCACTCGAAGTAAACACCTAGCAGCCATTTACCTACTGAGCCCACCCTGCCAATTTTTAAACCAGCCATCAATGGTAGCACTAGCCCATGAGGGCAGTGATTATAGCAATGAGGATGAAGTTGGGTAGGAAGACTGAAATACGTTTATTTCTGCCTTCTCCTTTTTTTTTTTTTTAATAATCTCTGGATTTTTCTAGAACAGGCATGCTATAGATTGATAGTAAACTTAGACACAGTGAGTTCTCTCATTAATTCATTCAACAAATATATATTGGGCATCTACTGGGTACCAGTCACTTTGCCAGGTGTGAGAGATGCCAGGTAGATCTCAACAAGATTCATGAGCATCCTTCTCTCTCACATACAAAGTACAGTCTGGATCCTTGCTACTTAAAGCGTGGTCACAGATCAGCAGCACTGATATCATCTGGGGGCTTTCTCAACATGCAGAATGTCAGACCTCAATCCAGAACTACTGAATCTGAATCTGCATTTTCACAAGGTCCTCAGGCGATTCGGGTGTCCTAAATGACTGCAGGTGTCCAGAAGACACAAGGGACAAGATTGACCAATGCAGAAGAGACCAGAGCAACTTCACTGGCCAAGTACATTTAGAAAAATATGAACCTACTTTCAAGAGCCATCCAACCTGGCATAAGTGCGCAGCAACCCTGAGAGTAAACTTTCTGGAGTATCTTTGCCAGTCAGGATGCCATTATTACCCTTTTTGTGTTTGTCAAACATTATGCTCCCCTTAAACAGCAAGAAACAGATTTCAGTTCCTCTCTAGGAACTGTGAACACTGACTTGGTGAGTGGGTGGAACATCAAAAAAAAGCAGTATCATTTAGTCACAAAAAGTAACAATTATGTTATTGCTGAGTGTCACAATGTGCTTTCCTTTCAAATACAGTAAGAATTACTGGTTTCATTTTAATATCAGGCCAAGGAAAAAAAATAAGCAGTTTTTGCAGAGCGTAGCATTCACCGTGATCACGTATCACTCTACAGACGTTGATCAACAAACTTAGGGCCAATTTGGTTTAAAGAAGACGTGATCTAATGTTCAGGAAATGTCCCTACATAATTATATTACACTTTATTTAGAATAAAATTCTAAACTATTATTACTGAATACCACAGAGGCTCGTAAAGGACTAACTTTTAAAAATCATCCCTGGGCCTTAGGCTGAGTGCCGCCCTGCCTTCGAAAGGGTTCGCTGGGTGGGTTCGCTTGGGCTATGTGAACCCAAGTTAGGCACTCCAGAAAGAAGCCGCAATAGACCTAACAGGAAAAACAAATACCAAAAAATTGAAAACTCATTTGTGGGTCTTATCAAACTATAAAAGATGATGAGCTGGATTAGAAGATGACAGGAGATGTGCTGTATTGGGGGGCGGGGGTGTTTCTGCATTTGTCTGCACAGATGGTGTCTAAGTCTTTATGGCTAAATGTGCAAGCACAGAATCAAGTTGGACTAGGTCAAATTAAAAGCAATTAGGATGCTTTTGTCTCTCTTTTCCTGGTCTCATTTGTCTATTTCTGACTCATTCTTCATGAAGCCCATGCCCTGGGAATGTATTTTTCCAGAGGTCCTCTCTGTGCATGGTACTAATGACCCACAGGCAGAAGATGTGTCACTAATGGTCCTTGTTGGACCCTGTGTGACCTCTGAAGTTTTGGTCTCCATGTTAGAATTCTTTCTTGCTATTAAAGGACTCAACTCTAACAAAAATTGCTAAAGATAAAACAATCCACACAGACTGAGTGAGAAGGTGAAAAATCTGACCTTTAGGGAGTCACAAACCTGAATACAAATCTGGGTTCAGGCTTTTACATTTCGGCCAGGATATTCAGCCTCTTTGAAATAAGACCATGCTCACAATCCTGGTACAAAAATTGAAAATAATGTGCAATGCATACAAAGTACCTACCATGGAACCTACCTAGAGTAGAAGGTTACCATTATTATCCTAAGCTAACAACAATGTACTAAGACTCTACCAATTCCCCACTCCGTTAGGTACACAAGTTAAAGACAGTAGCTTCCATTTTCATTCCACCCTGTTTAGCTTTGTGAGCACGTTCCCAACCTTGCTAATCCTATGACCTAAGGTTGTTATGAGAATTAAATGAGTGGCAACATGTAAATCTTCCAGAATAAATAGCTAACACAGAGTAGGTGTTCAATAAATGTTACTTTCCCTCCCATTTCTAGCTATAGCATGTATCTATTACTTTTTTGTAACAGATATAAGTTCAGTTTCCTTGCCTTTTGGGAAGTGCATCTCCCCAACACCCGCATGGTTTTAGTGGGGTTTTTAATTGTGTGGCTCTGCCCAGAGGCAAGTACCATGCAGCTTCTGAACACAGTGATTGGTCCAGGATCAAATATGTGACTTCCAGAAGGCCAATCAGAGCTCTTTGAGGAGTCTGACATAAATACAGGGGTAGAAAAGCTCTTTCCCTTTGTGAGAGTAGGAAAGTGACAGGGAAAATGTGGGCCTACGGCTGATTGTGGCCTTCTTTGCTACCATGTATTGAGAACCTACATGAATGACCGGGTCCTTATAACATCATTTGAAAAGCTAGACAGAACTACTTCTGAATCATCCACTCCCCAGAATACCAAAATACAAGAGCAAGGTTTCTGTCACTTGTAACAGAAGAGTATAAGGCACAAGTGATAGTGTGAAAGGTAACACGAAAACATACTTAGACATAATATTCTATAAGTCTATAAGCAGAGAGATATATGGGTAAGCCCACCATAGCAGAGTCAAAAAATATCTCCAGAAAGCACAGGAGCCTACTATGGGGTTTGGAGATGAATAAGATTATCACAGAGAAGGTGAAATTCTTTCCAGCCAGAAATAATAATACACACAAAAATCAGAAGCATTCAATATGGTGTCTAGCATATGATATTTCATAAACCTAAGTTGAAAGAATAAGAGAACGAGTCTGGAGTATGTATCAAGGAAGGGTAAGAAGATAGACTGATTAAACAGGATAGATCACATTTAGTTGCAGAGGAGTTGGAAATGAAAGGAAGGTGAGGTGGAAGGATAACCAGTCTTCGGAATCAAGCTAGGGGTTTGTACTCGAGTCTGACTGGGAGTCATTTACAAACTGGTAAACAAGAAGACAACAAAATAGTCTTTGGGCAGTTAATACACAGGAGCCAGAATGGAAGTTGAGACTGTAGAGATGATGCAATCATCAGTCTAGTGGTGAAAGAATTCTCAAACATGGTTGAGAATCAAGGATAAAGAAGATGGTGGAAGAATCACCAAAAGAAAGAGGGGTAAAAATCATGGAAATTACGGAAAAGTCCCAGAAAATAAGAGAGTGAATACTTTCAAGAAAGAAGGGGAGTCAAAGAAAGGTGTGAAGAGACTAAACACTAAGAAAAAAGTTAAGATGTCATTGTTGACAATGACAGCAGTTTCCATGGAGTTGTGTTATCATAACTAGAAACTGAGCCCCAGTGTTTTAAATTCAATGGAGTCAGGAGTGATTGCCAAGTCACTCAACAACCAGTATGGAACAGAGCCAGAAACACCCAGAACAGACACCCCATGGAGCACTGGAACCCAGTCTGGGAAGTCCCTGCAGGGCAAGGGGTTAACTAAACAGTTGTTGGATTTGGGGTTCCCAAGGGAAGGGCTGGAGTTGGTGGAGGGTGGGGTATACTCGGAGGCTTTGGGGTAGCTGTGGAAGTATTTCAATATCTTAACAACCAGAGTAGCTGTACCTGTGCCTCTCAGTTGAGTATCGGCCCTGCATAGAAAACTGTTCCAATTAATAGAGAGTGTTCTACATCTCCAATGCATGCAAGGGAGCACTGGCTAATCAAAAATTATTTGTATCTGCCTGTGATGACACACACTAAAGCAAAGGCTCCCCAATGCCAATCTGAGAACTAACTGCATCAAAATCATCTAGAAGGTGAATAAAAACAATCAATGATTTGGCTTTACCCAAGGGCATTCTCTTGGTGGTGGGGGCACAAAAATCTGCATTTATTTGTAAGTTCCTCAGCTTGGAGGGAAAAAACACATAAACACATCAAAAGACTTCTTTTTTATACCTATGATTTTTTTCTCCATCTACGTCTCACTTAGACAAATGTTAAAAAGATAAGTAAGTCTGTATTCTCTGAATACACAGAAAGAAACTGCACAGGACAGAACCAACAATGTTTCTCCATTCCAGGATTAAAAATGCAATTGATAACAGCAGCAGCGATGTGTATCGATTACTTACACAAGCACTGTGCTAGCAAAATCTCATTTAATCTTCCCCATAATCCTATGAATTAAGAACTTACTTTACTAATTCAACAGGTCAGGAGACCTACAGATGGTAAATAACTTGCCCAAGGTTTCCCCTTTAGTAAACTGGAATGGTTCCCTCAACAAATAGCCTTCCCTCAAAGGAAGGGAGCCACATATGGGGACCTTGCTGTCTGCAGGCCAACCTCAGGAGGGACTGGCTTCAGAGAATGTGTGCCATTCTGGTTCCTTCTTCCACATAGTACTTTCAGCCTCTTAAGATCACAGAGGAAGGTCAAAAGAAAAGAGTAAAGAGGTTGGGGAGAGAGGAGAGGGAGGAAAAACATTTCAGAAACTGCTTCCAGATGAGTGGGTAGTCCCTCCGTGTGCATAGCACTACCTCCCCCAAGGATGGATTGGATGTCATCTTTCATGTACATCTAAATACAAAGAGGGTTTGAATTCCAGCTGCCCATCCTCCAAGAACACCAGCAGTTCAGTGAAACATCACTTTGCAACACAGCAAATGCATTTCAAGGAGTCTAAAAAGATGGAAAGCTGACCCTTCTATTTCTCTTCCAGTGCTCTTTAGGAAAAGACTGGGTGAAGAAGCTCTCCTTGCTCGCCTTCTAGCAAGCTGTACTTGCTCTTCCCATTCCTGTTAGCCTACCCCACGGTTGGGTTTGAGGCCTCCTTCTTAGGATCTCCAAAACATACCACAAATCCTTCTGTGTTCAACCAGTTTGTCTCATGGAAAAAAAAGCAACAGGCAGCAATGGAATTCAGGCCACCCCAAGTCACCAGCATGGCCTGATGGATGTGGAAACTGGACCATGCCTTAGGGATGAGGCATGCGATGGGTGGTACACTGTCATTACTGAAACTTGAAAGGGGAAGTTCACATGAGGCCTGTGGTTGACTTCTCAACCCTGCTGGCAGGGGCGCACGCCAGTAAGGAAATTGCAATCCCTAAATAAATAATGGGCTGGGAACCTGAGCACCAGCGAGGGAGAGCACAGGGGCTGCTGGCCTGGGCAGGGCTGGCCAAGACAGAGCAAACAAAGCTTACGCTTAAACTTTGCGAGAATGTCATGTCAATTCAGACTCCCCAGGAGGGCCTCTGAGAATCCAAATTGCTAGTCACCAAGCCTCCAGACTTAGTAGAATTTTTAAAACAGGACACTTAAGTCCAATCCCTTAATTTGTCAACTGAGAGCCAGAGGAGACAACTGACTTACCAAATGCCCAATAGCCAGGAGGCTAAGTCCCCAAGTCATTTATTATGCCATAGATCTCCTGGGACTATTTTTTCTCCATTGGTTCCTCCTTTCAAGATGTTTTTTAAAAAAGTCTTTTCAGCGTGCAAACTAAGTGTGCATTCAGAGCTAAAACTCTCTGCCTGAAGTAAGCTTATTTCGTTCCTTGTCTCTAGTGGTCTTTGCTCAAATGTACCACCATCTCTTTATTACAGGCAAACTCAATTTCCAAACTAAAAGGAAAGGGGATGGAGAGGCAAAGGATTCCCTGAGCATCTATTTTGTTTGTTTGCATGTTTTTTAGAAACAAGGTCTCCCTATGTTGTCAGGCTGGAGTGCAGTGGCTATTCACAGGTGTGATCATGGTGCACTCCAGCCTCAAGCGATCTTCCTGCCTCAGCCTCCCAAGTAGCTGGGACTACAGATGTGCCACAACACCCGGCTGCTTCGGCATTTCTAATGTGTCAGGATTTTCCCATGCCTTAATCCATGTTAATCCCCACCACAACCCTACACAGGCTGGTATCATGGACCCATTTCACAGATGGGAAAGCTGGAGCATAGGGAAGCAGTACGTGGCAGAGCCAGATACTCAGTTTCCGTAAATAGCCTAAGCTTCTCCCCTGTGGTGCCTTCTTTGTTCAGCAAAAGAGAACAAGAATTTTAAAAATTGTGTATCTTTAAGCTTTTTGATGATGGCTTTTCTTTAAGCAAACTTGTTGTTTTTCCCAAATAATAATTCCTGATCATTCCTACATAACAAATGCACATTATCGAAAATAAGAAAATTGGAGGGGGGAGAAAAAAGTCCTTCATAATCTCCCTAGTAAGAATAAATGTCAACATTCTTGTATATTTTTCCCCAAGGTTTTATTCAACATTGATATATATATAACCTCTTTATATATTAAGTCTCTTACTACTAGAAACCTGAGAAATACATTTCCTAGTTGGTTATTTTATAGTTCTGTTTTTATTAAAAGTAATCAAAGTTATTGATCATTTTCTTTGTAATATTTCTTTATTTTTAATAACAGCTTTATTGAGATACAATATACATACCATAAAATTCACTCTTCTAAAGTGTATAATTCAGGGGTTTGTGCAACCATCACCACTAATTCCAGAACATTTTCATCACCCAAAAGCCCTGGACCCATTAGCAGTCACTCTTCTTTCCCCTGTCCCCCAAGGCCCTGGCAATCACTAATCTACTTTCTGTCTATATTTACCTATATTGGACATGTCATATAAATGGAATCATGTAACATGTGGCCTTTGGTGACTCGCTTCTTTCACGTAGCATAATGTTTTCAAGGTCCATCCATGTTGTAGCACATCTCAGTACTTTATTACTTTTTATTGTAATAAAAAGTATTCCAGTATATGCAAGTAGTATTCCACTATATGCATATAGCATATTTTGTTTCTTCATATATCAAATGAAGGGCATTGGGTTGTTTTAGCTTTTTGGCTATTATAAATAATGCTGGCATGAGCATTTGTATATAGTTTTTATGTGGACATATGTTTTTAATTCTGTTGGGTGTGTATCTAGGCATAGAATTTCTGGGTCACGTGTGTGGTAACGCTTATGTTTAACATTTTGAGAAACTGCTGAATGGTTTTCCAAATTGGACTGTACCATTCTGCATTCCCACCATCAACATATGGGGGGATTCCAATTTTTCTACATCTTCCCCAAGACTTGTTACTCTCTTTTTTACTTTAGCCATCTAGTGAGGGAGAAGTTGTATCTAATTGTGGTTTTGGTTTGCATTTCCCTAATGACAAATGATGTCGAGCATCTTTTTACATTCTTATTGACCATTTGTATATCTTCTTTGGAGAAGTATCTATTCAAATCCTTTGCCAATTTTTAACTGGGTTGTTTTTTACTGATGAATCATTCTTTATTTTTAAATTAACATTTTAATTAAACTGTAATATACATAAAAGAGTAGCCAAATCACAGGTGTTCAGCATGATAAATTATGACAAAGTAAACACACCTGGGCACATGCCAACCAGATCATGAAACAGAATATTACCTGAAATCCAGAAACTTCCTTTCTGATCCTCCCAACCTCCATACCCTCCTCCCGCCTCCTCCTTCAAATTAACCACTATCCAGATATCTAAGACCACTAATTAGTTTTGCCTATTTTTATAACACATATTGTATATATTCTTTTCTGTCTGGCTTCTTTCAACAGTATTTTGGGGGTGGAATTCAATTATGTTGCTGCATATATCAATAGCTTGGTCCTTCTCATCACCATAGAGCATTTTACTATATAAATATTCCACTATTTATTTATCTACCCTATTGTTGATGTTTATGTCATTTGCTTCAAGTTTTTCGTTATTCTACATCTAGTTATGTTTTGTATTTTTTCATTTAAATTAGCTCTTATACAACCATTGTTAGATTTTCCTCTAGATATTTTGGGTTTTTTAATACCATCATATGTGATATCATTTTCTAAATTTCTAGTATGTAGAAATAAAATTCATTTTTAAATATTGACCAGCTATTTGGGTAAATTCATTTACTAATCTTATAGTTTATATATGGATTCATTGAAATTTTCTACATGCATGTTTATGGTGCCTATCATACAATTGGTTTTATTTCTTCCTTCCTAAGTTTTATAACTAGGTTGTCCAGAACACTGTGGAATAGAACTGATGGTAACGGACATTCTTGTCTTAGTCCTTACATCATAAAGAAAGCTTTCAACATTTTATCATTACATTAACTATGACACTGGCTATAGCTTTCTTGTAGCTACACCTTATTAGATTAAGAAAATCCTCCATTTATAATCTGAGTTCCTTAAAAATTTTTTGGGGGGGCATGGATGGATGTTGCATTTATCCAATGCTTTTCCTGCATCTACTTAAATTATAATAATTTCTCTCCTTTATCCTGTTCATGTGGTAAATAACAGTGAGTGATAACCAAATATTAGTTTAACTTTGTACTCCTAAAATAAAAACAATTTGGTCATGTCATTTATTTGTCACTGGATTCAGTTCACCAGGATATTTAGTATTAATGCTTATTCAGGAGATAGCTTGTGATTTTCCTTTCTTGTAACGTGTTTCTTGGGCATTCGTGTCAAGCTTATGCAGACCTCATAAAACAAGATGGGGAGTGCTCCTTCTTTTTTTATTCCAGAGGAGTTTCTGTATGATTGATCTAATTTCTTACCCATACATTTGCTACAATTCCCTAAAAAAAGCCATCTAGGCCTGGAGTTTTTTTTTGTTTGTTTGTTTGTTTTGAGTTTTGGGGGATTTGGTTTGGTTTGGTAGAAAAATTATAAATACTAGAATCATTTCCTTTAATATATAGGACTACTCACACATTCTATTTCTTCTCATGCAAGTTTTGACAAGTTGTGTTTTTAAAATACTTTATCCACTTATCCAAAACTTCAACTTTATTATCATAAAGTCATTAATAAAATCCTCTCACATTTTTAATCTTAATAAGATTTATAGTGATGCCCCCCTTTCAATCCTGATAGTGGTTATTTGTGCTATCTCTACTTTTCTTGATAATTCTAACCAAGATTTGTAATTTTTGTTAATTCTTCAAAGAATCACCATTTGGCTTTGGTGTTCCTATCTAGTATATCTATTTTCCATTTCATTAATTTCAGCTTTTATCTTTCAACTTTCTTATGGTTTAATTTGATCTTCCATTGCTTTTAAACTTAAAAATTCCTTTTTCAACCAAACTGAATAGTTTGCTCTTCCCCAGACACCCATTATACTTTCCAGCCTCCTTGTCTTTGATCCTACAGTTCCCACATTGATAAACCATGCTTCCCTTTATCAAAATTATGCCAATTTTTCAAGGCCCTCCTCAAATGCTACCTCCTCCAAGAAGCATTTTATACCTTCTCTTATTTGATATTCTTTGAGTCTCTAGGTCCATTTTGTTCTTCTTACATAACTTTTATTACTTGATTTACATACTTCTTTCCATTAGCTCCTTAAAGACTGAGAGCTTAGCTTTTCTGAAAGGCTCACCATGGTGCTGTGCACAAAATAGCTGCTCAGTAAACACTGGTGTTTGTGATTCAGGTTCAAGAGTTATATTCACACAAACTAACCCAGTTAATAGCAGGAATTATTGACTGGCAACTCAGTCAAACATTTTGAGTCAAATACATTGTAAGAAGAGTTTCAGTAAAAAAGGAAAGAAGTCTCATCTTTTTAAAAAAAATCTTACTTGCTTCTAAATGACAACCATATATCATGCAGAACTAACATTTAACTTGACATTTTGCTTTTTCTGGCCATCACTTAAAACCCACAATTTTTCCCCTTATTTAAGGAAAATAGTTAAATGGGACAAAGTTTTATTTTTTTTTTTCAAGTTGAAAGATGAGAAGATGAAGAAATTTCCTAAGGAAAAAAAAATGAGCTAAAGGATAATTCTGGTACCATAAATGAATAGTGCACATCAAAAACACAGGGCTTTGCAAGTTTAAACAAGTTATCATTCCACACTGCTAAAAAGACTTCAGGGCAAGACTTAAAATGCACAGAGAGAAACGGGGCATATGTTGGCTGTAGGGTACACATTTGGAGCCCTGTTTGGATGCCTCATAACGTACATGTGAAAAAGACGAGTCTTGCCTTATGACACAAAGTACAGCTCTGCAGCTTTCCAAAAATATCGAATCGGCATCTCCAGCTCTCATGAGCTGCCTCTGCCTGTTCATCTGTCCTGACTAGATCTCAGGACTCAGATAAGTTCACGATGGGTACTGGGCTCTGTTCAACGGCCAAGGTTTGGGTTGTAACTCTCTCCCTTCCTAGTTATGTAACCTTGAGAAAGTTGCCAAGTAGAAGCTCTTGACTTTGCAAAGTTCCAGTACATCCCTTGCATACCTTGTGGAACTCAACAGGCTGAATTTGACCAAATACTAACACACCTTTTAAGGGAAACTGAAGCCAACTGCAGGTCAGACCCATGCAGAAGAGCAGTCACCTGCCCGGGCACAAACACAAAGTGTAGTCTTTAGTTTTAATAATAAAAAATCAACCTTCCCACCAAAGTTGCACCTGAATGCAAAGTCATATTCTTTCATCAACAGCACCACTACACTTCAGCAACTTAGCAGAGCTCTATCTTGCATTGCTTATTACTTGGTTCCAATAAAAAAGCCTGGTGGGGACAAATGTTACTCAAGATGAACTACTTAAGGCACACAAGTGCCCTAGTGGGTCATGTGACTGGAAAACTAAATACCTACAATCCTCACTCCCCATTACCCACAGAAATACTGTAACCTAGTAGCATTGTGCCTCTGCCTTCTAAATCCACTTCAGTTAACAAGTGCACCAGAGCAAGTATATTTTCTGAAACTTTTCACAAAACCCCATGTCACTCATATATGTCCCATTCGATAAATTCTGCTGAAAAATTGATAATTTCTGCTCTGCTAGCAAGAAAAGTTTGTTTTTCTTAATGAATGAGTATCATTTAACGTATTAAGCAAATGAGAACTAGGGAACTCTTATGTATTTTCTTTCCAACCTGGGCTGTTAAGTTTAGAGTGAAGTTTTATGCTCCATGTCAGTAATTATTGTTACTGTAAAGGTTGGATTTTTTTGCATTTTTTTAAAAACACAACATTCTCCTTACCATTCTATGTGTGATTATTGGAGCTGCTGCAACCATCTTGCTTAAACAGGCAGAGAGAAGCTGTCTAAAAATAAAGCTCACATGATGGAAGCCAAGATAAGAGACAGCATGAGAAGTGAGATCTGCTAATAACTTCTGAGCCCCTGGATCAAGCCATGCTTTTTTTTTTTTTCCTTTTCCAGTTAAGTGAGCCAATAAATTTCCTTTTGGCTTTAGCCACTTTGTAACAGATTTTCATTCACTTAGAAGTTCTAACAAAGAAAAAAGTTTTTGAGATTATCTGACTAGTAGTGCCATTACTGTCATTCATTTTCTTTTTAAAAAAATAGACACAGCTTTGTGAATGACCCAAGAAAATGAAATTTTTGGACATCATGTTTATGAAATGTCAAATTTATAATAATCAAAGGAATTAACGTTAAAGAAAGAACAAAAGGGAAAACAAGCCTTTCAGCTGCCATTCTTATTGACAGATCTCCACAAGCGCGGAAAAGAGGAGCTTAGTAAAGAATCTTCAAACACAAAAGAAAAGGAGGAGCATCACGTCTACAAGAAACTAATTTTTCCAAGAAACACACAGTGTTCTAAGTGCACATTTGGAACATACCTGCCAGACAAAACTGGGATCAAAATTAAAACTTGGAGCTTCCTGCAAGAAGATAAATCACAAATAACTTTATTCACTTTGCTTCCTTTCATTTTCATTCAGGTCACTTCAGTCCCCTGGCTCAACTTGCTGGCAGTAGATGTGACGTCTGCGAGAGAACTGTCCCCCATTTGATGAGGCAGACGGCCTTCCCCAATGCTTGCCCCACAGAGACATAGTCTCACGACTCCAAAAGTCCGGAGGGCTACACAGAGCTCTTCCAGAACTACCAGATTGTGATTCTAAATGGTGCTTACATTTAGACAGGATTTCACAGACTTTCACAACAAATGCCTTTCTCGAGTTGATGCAAAGTGCATGTGGGGACGGTGGGGGGTCTAAAGTTCACTCTCAGTTTCTCTAAGAAGCAAGGGACAAATAGGGGTAACTTCTGAGACTGAATTCATGCCATCTTTCTGAAACTACAGAGCCAATTTACTCTGAGAAAGGTCTTTTTAACTTTAAATTTTATCAAGGCACTAGATGACACTGATGTTTACCCAAAGCTAGAACACAAAAGGGTCTCAAGTTCCACTCACCAGGCTTTGAGGGTCAGTTCTATTTAGTGGTCAACTGTAAGCCTTGTACAGTGAGTTTCCAACATTCCCTCCAATTTCACAGCGGTGTAATGTACAAAAATCAGATGAGGTCACAGCCTCCCCATCATGAGCTACACACACGGCCAAGGAGATGACCCTCCAGCAGCTGCCTCCATAACTCAATTTAGGTACATTGAGTATAGATGCTAATGGGACCCAGACTTCTCTATGACAAGACAGAAGGCAGTGATTTCGTAAATTAACAAGCATCCAAAAAGACAACAGGAAAACTCCAGGCTCAGTTTCTTGACAAATATATTGATTTCATTTATCCTAAAAATATATTTTGATTCCTATAAATCAGCATCACTGGCATCTATAAAAGAAAACTCCAGGCTCAACTTATTGATAATATGTGGACATGAATTTTCCCTAAAAATCATGTTTTTATGCCTTCCCATGTACATAGCCTAAATTAATGTTTTTATTTACAATTTTTTTTTGTTTTACAATAAAACATGCTAGAAACAGAAAACTAGAAGCAGATTTTCTATTTTAAAAAGTAACAAGCTATCAATTGTCTTTGTATAGAGGAAAATATCCACCACATTAGGAGATATGTCTCCCCTGGTTATCCTGGTTTCTCCAGAGGTTTCTGGAACTCACTCTTCCTTTTGTATTTTTTTTTTAATTATAATTTGGAAGCAAACTGTTCATACATCCTCTTCTCCATTACTATTTGTGCTGGGGACTGGGAAGGCGATTGGGGAGGTAGTGGTGGAAGAGGGATTAAAGCACCCTTTGCCAAAAAAAAAAAAAAAAAAAAAATCAGTCTTTTATCCTTTTGTCTTTTCATTTTTCCTCTTTTTTTTTTTTTTCTTTAAGCCTAAATCAAGTTTCAAGTTCGGTTCCAATACAAAGTGAGGATAAAAATCTCAATTATGAACCACTACTCCCCAAGTATAGAATATTAAGTTTCTTTTCAAAATAAGTTAAAGTTACATAAATTCAAAACAACTGATGAACCAGGATTAACAATTACTTTTTAATCCTATTGGCATTTGGTTCCTTCAGTGATATTTTTCAAACCAATGTGCTACAAATACATTATGAGTGCCTTGACTCATGTAACCTCAGTCGGGGGACACAGAGTTTGAAAGCAAATGTTCTGTATTATTTCCACCAAAGTCCACTTGGATGAAGACATTGTCATTGACTAGAAAAATAAAAATCCCAAGTCAGAAATGTACATGCCAAGAACTCAATAGCTTGTATTAGTTTCTTTTTTCCCCAGGACTTGGGAATTTTTTGGCAGATAATTCAAAATCATGTGCTGCAAGAAAGACAAAAAAATCATTATCCCATCAGCAAAGCTTCAGAATTCTCTTATAGACCCATGGTGACCAGCAAACTCTCTGTTATTAAACTCACATGTGGAGTTTTCAGACTGCAAACATCTTTATTATGAAAATATTTTTTCTTAATAGAATGATTTAACTCAAAAATTATTTATTCTTGAGATAAACGCTTTAGTGTTTGCTTCTTTCTGGCAACAACTGGAAGTAAAAAGACTTCAAATTTCTAGATACTGGCAAAGCAACTGAGTTTCATTTACATCTGTTTCTTAATCATAGGTCACGGCTTGGCCATCCTCGTTTACTTCCTTAGTCCTTAAATGTCCTCAATCCACCCAGAAGGACTTTTTTCTATTCTTTTAAATAGTACATCTCTATGCCTTCACAGCTAAAGAAGATACTTTGCGAGTATTTAGTAAATTATTATTACTTCGAGACTTGGTTAAGAGAAAATACTGGGGTCACAAGAAGGTATTTTTTTTTTTTTTGAAAAGTAAATTTTGCTGATAGCATAATGTTAATTATTTACTGACTCCACTGCATGTAAAATAACTTCCTTTTGCCAAATCCTAATTTCTCAAAGGTGTCTTTTCATTGTAATGTCAATGGGAGGAAAAATAATTCTTCTAGCTTTAGTAATTTACTTTTACAACACGCACAAAACCTCCCTTAGGGTTAAAGGCATTGACCATGCTCTGGAAATGAACCCAGCTCCTTTCAGCCAATGGATACTTGAGATCTTTACTCTTTTGCCCAGAAAAGGAATCCTAATTAAAGGGCCAATAAATTAAATGTGCCCAGGAAGGCAAAAAGACCCAGAAGCAAAGCACTCAGCGGGGTGCCTAGAGCAAAACACAAGGTTCATTTCACATGTTTATGTCAGGCACCACCAAGGTAGAACAGACTCCCAGCCACAGATGTTTTTGACAAAAGTGCTCTCAGCTCCTACCTTCATTTCAATGACAGTCTGAAGAGCCTTCGTCTTAGCTGGCTCCGGCTGAAGTTGGCTTCTTCGGTGCAATTCCTGGGGAGGAACACGATAGAAATAAGCTTGACGGTTCATCCTTCCGTTACAACATGACCTTTACACAGGTACCACACAGCCCACTGGGTCCAGGTTCCCTGCGCACAGACATAAACAAGCCACAGGTGCCTCTTCCCCCACACTCTTTAGCATCCCTCCTGCCTGGAGCCTGCGTTCCGGTGAAAAGCTCCTGGCACATGCGCTATTTCTGAAACTTCCATCAATAATTAATGTCAACTGTGACAAAGGCAGCAAGTAATCATAGTCCAAATACTGTTCAACACTGGGGCTGATGCCCAGCCATCAAATCATAATTTACTAAATTACATTACTCTGTGCTCCCGGTATAAACACAGCAAGGAAACGGAGGACAGAAAATGACTAACGTGGTTGCAAATCAGCTGCACGCATGGCATTTTGCTACCGAGGTACGTTTGAAATGAGCAATTTAAAACCTTTTCAGTACAACTGTGTCACTTTCTGGAGTGATCTGATAAAAACGCTGTGAATCTCTTGCTTCCGAATTAACGGTTTCAGTCCTTGTTCAAAATCACATCTGTGGGTGATATATTTATGTAGCATGATGCCAAGAAATTAAAATTGGCATTAATATCAACAACGTTAGAGGAGAGACAAAAACGGTTAAAGCCAGAGGTGGACCCGAGAACTCCTGGAATGATGATGAACATTTCTTTAGGTAAAAAGCAAACAATATAATTAGAAGTTTAAGCTTGAAGGCTCATTTTTTGCATGTTTCCCTTTAAAAAAACAGTTCTATCAAGACTTGGAAAAGTTGTCTCAGCAGAAGGGAAGAGATAAAGAACGTTGTTTGTTCAGTACATGCTTTGCTTTTCTTAATAACTGCTAACAGTTTTGTGAGAGCAGGCAGTGGCAGGAGTAAACAAAAGTGCTCACACACGTCCATGCTGCTGATACAGGTCACCTATAGGATAATTCTACCAATACTTATTTCTGCTTCCAGAAAAATCAATTTAGAGTCAACACAGGATAGTTCTTTTAGAACCATTGGACCACAAACATTTAAATTAAAAAAAGAAAGAAGTAGGAAGGAGGACTGATATAATTTCTAGCTTTTTCCAAGTAAGGGCATTTAAAATTAACTCTACCCCACCACGACCATCTACCATCACTGCCATTTCAAAAAGATAGGACATATTAATGTAAAAATTGTTAGAAGAATCAAATCTCACAATTAAAGATAGTGCTATCCAGGATAAGATAAGCAGGCAATCTTTTGCCCACATCCTATTATGCTGTTCTTATCTGCCAGAGGCCCAAGAAATCTTGGACATTAACCATGGTGCACATGTCCTGCAACCAGCACTGGGAAATCACTGCTACAGCTCTGGACGGGGGGTCTGAGAACAATATTTTGTTCTCAAAGTCATCACTGATACAAATCGGCAATCTTATGTGAAACTACTTCTCAAGCTCCAGTTTAAGAGCTGTACTTCCTAATTATTCAAAATGCTTTCACAATAGTTAGGACATTTCCCACCCTACCGTATCCCCGGAAGGGATGGATTCAAGTATTACCGAAACTATTTTATGAATAGAGAAACAGAAAGAGATCCTGTGTGCTTTCGGAGGCCCTGGACTGCAATGATCTGGCAACACTGATGTTTTTAGGCTCCCTGGAGATGGCAGAGGTTTTGTGAAGGAATGACCCCCCACAGACAGCTGTCCTTTATTGGGCATCTCTGATGTCCCTAGCACTACTTGTCTCCAAGCCGCAGAAGTAACAAATGAAGACGACAACTTGTATGGTGAGTCCACTGGGCTGCTGGACATTTAACAGCCAGCATCCACCATGGCCAACTGCAAACTACTCAAGTGGCACCATTGAATGCAGACCTGGGAAGAGAGGCACACTAGTACCTCCACTGTACAGTATTCTCCACCACACAGACACAATACAGGTAATAACCTCAAGATCCTAGATGATAGTAAAATGTAATAAAAAATAGGAAATTATGAATTTTTAATATAATTTATTTACATGTGAATTTGTATATTTAATTTATAACAGTTGTTATAAGTTTCCAATATTCGACTTTCACTATTCAGTCCAGTCCAGCTCCAGCACACCATTCGGTGGATCCCATTAGGACTTCAACCTCCATAAAAAAAGCTTCTTAGCCCTCGACATTACTTCCAAGATTATTGGAGTACACTGGGCCAATAAAATGTCATAGATGGGAAAACGGAAAATTACTTGTCAGAGTAGCTCTGTAGTAAGAGACAGAAGAAATGCATTTCACAGGTCACCAGTTCTGATACCCCAGGTGGCTTCAAAATCAAAAAGCCAAGAATGAAATTCATGAAAATTTCACACCATAGTCAATCCCAATTCTAGAATAAAAATTATATGATAATTTGAGGAGATGGGTTAAGCTTGTATAAAACAAGTAAAAATAATCAAGAAACAACTAAGCAACACAGTGAGAATAAAAAACATAGAGTAAAGGCATGTGCTGCTGTCACTTCTGCCAAACACGAAAACATTGTTAAGGGTAAACATGCAATAAAAAGGCTAAACTTGTAGCAATAGTTTTGCAAAAACGGAAACAGAGTTTGCTTTGCTATAATTATACAAATCCTATTACAATACAAACCAGTTCAAACTCCAGATTGGACCCTTACCCTCTGTGTCACTCCTTTAAAAATAAAATAAAATAAAATCTCCAATTACCCGAGATTTGTAATTTTCTTATCTTAACTACACTATTTTTAAATCCTGAATTTATAGCTTCTGGGGATCACCTTAATTCCTAAGGTGTCGGATAAATGAGGATTGTAATCTGTTTCCTGATTATATGGACTGTCTGAAAGTCTCATCTCAGGTACTTCATCCATCTCTGAGATTTGGGATTCTTAAAATAACTCACTCTGATTGTGGCAGAGAGGACCAGTTGCCCAACAAAGTTTGTGCTCTTCCTCCGTGGTGCAGAGTTGTTGCTAGGAAGTCCCACAATCACTATTCTTATAACCAGATGGACCCATGGGACTTATTTCTGGCCAGCAGAATGTGGTTAGTAATGAGGAACTCCACTTCCATGGAAACTTCCTAACTAGTCCTCAACTCCTCCCTCTTTTCCTATCGATTGGCTAGAAGGGAAGGACTCCAAGACTCAGTAAGATGGCAAAGCCTCAAGATAAAAGAAACCTGCATACCTGAAACACCATTTGAAATGCCTGCTGAGCACCCACATGGGATGGTGGTGTGAATGAAAAATAAACTTCTATTAAGATAAGCCTATGAGCTTTCAGGCTTTATATACAGCGATCCCAGATCTCTGCTTTAACTAGTGCAATGGCTGCGAGGAAAAATACCTCATTAGTCCTGTAACGTGATTGCTTGCCAAAGTTTTCTAAACAAACAGTAAGATGAGATGGTTGCAAGATGCTCCAACTATAACCATTTAGAGATGCACCCATTGTGTACTAGTCTTGAACAACGAATGAATTTCCCCAGGAGCATTTAGTGTTCTCTCATATAGGTATGAGTACAAGACTTAACTTATTCTGATAGTTTTTAAATGACAGCATTATTAATAAATCACCAAGTGCAATGCTTCTTAAACTTTTCTGAGTCACAGATCTCTGTAAAAATCAAATGGAAGGTGTGGATTCTCTCCAGAAATGAACACAAAAGCACACACAAACAACATGGTCTGCACCGTTTCAAGCTGGTTCACAGGGCCTGGCTGGGCACCCCAGAAGTTCACCTCAGAACCAGATTTTGAGCTAAGAACCACTTACTGAGAGGAAAGAGAACTGTACTAGGAGTCAGAAGTCAGGAGCCTACAGTCTAGCCTGAGACCTTGGGGACACTACTTCCCCTCTCTGATCTGCAGATTCAGGAACTTTATCAGTGAGTTTCTAATGCCCTTCCAGCTATGCGAATATCCCAATTTTTAACAGGTAGCTAACTCTGACATGCTGATCCTTGCCTGGTATTTTTAGTTATATTCATTCTCACTTTTAAAAGCAAAATAAAACATTAGAGAAGAAAATTGGCAGCATCACAAAATTTAGTGCCTCACAGTGACATGGATCTCCAAGTTATATATTCCCCTATAATTTCATTACTAGGTTGGCCTTAGCTGGTCTAAAACTGCCAACTCCTTTAGGTGATTGACATGGAAATATACCAAGAACCTAGGATTTTGAGCATGAAATTTTAATGAGAGTCTAGAAGCCAGTGAGTTAATCTGGATGGACACGAGCTTCCAAGATGAACCTGGCAGAATAATGTTCACACACACCACATACTTTCTTCAGTAGACTCAAAAACAAAAACAAACAACAACAAAAACAAAAACCCCAAAACCCCTGGATATTTAACTTTCTTTCCAAAGGTAATTACTATTTTTATCTGGTCTTTTCCCATTGCTGTTCTGGAAATCTATTGCTGTATAACAAACCACCCCAAACTTAGTGTTGTCAAGCCACCACCATTTTATTATGCTCATGAATTCTAGGCCAAGAATTCAGGAATTCACAATGGGCAGAGTAGGGATGGCTTGCCTCTACAGTATTATATCTGGAGACTGGAACACGTGGGGCTGGTGGATCCACTCCCAAGATGGATTCTTCACCCATACGTCTGGTGCCTTGGCTGGAAAACAACTTCAAGACTGGGATTAGCTAGAACTATCAATCTGAGCACCTACATACAGCCTCTCCACGTGACTTGGGCTTCCTTTCTACATGGCAGCCTCAGGGTAACCCAACCTCTTACATTTAAGTATACAGACTCCAAGAGCAAGAGTTCCAGCAAATAAGCAAGACACTGTATGGCCTTTCATTACCTAACCTTGATAGTCCTGTAGCATCACTTCTGCCTCGCTCTCTTTATTGAAGCAGTCACACAAGCCTGCTCAGCTTTCAGGAAGGAGTGCCCCAAAATTCAAAGCCATGTATTAAAACTGCCACCTTAACAGAGCAAAAACAATTGGTGAAATCAACAGGAAAGTAACACTGTAATCTCACACTTCAGCTCACATGTCTTAAGATGTAACAGATTCGTATATTCAAATAATAATTTGATACAGGAGATAGCAGAAATACAGCAGTGAACCAAAACAGACCAATACCCCAGCCTTATAGGTTTTTTATTCCAGAGTCCAATGGAAAGAAAGGCAAAATAATTATAAAAGGTGACTAAGCCAGTTTGTTATAAATAATATAAAGGAAAGTAAGTCAGGAAGGTAGAATGGGACCTACTAGGGAGGAGCTAATCAACTGCAATTTTAAATAGGGTAGTCAGAGAAAACTTCATGGAAAGGTGATATCTGAGCAACGATCTAAAGGGAACAAGGGAATGAGTTGTGTAGATATTCCAGGCAGAGGGAACAGCAAATGCTAAGTGCGTGGCTGGAGCTGCCTGAGGGGTGTGGAAAGTGGTAGGTCAAAGAAGTGCAGGTGTTAGGGAGGATGGGAGGATGGGAGGATGGGTCCTCCATCTGGAGTGCATTGTGGAGACCTGGATTTTATTCTGAGAAAAATGAAAAGACACTGGAAGGTCTGAGCAAAGCCAAACCAAGATATGAGGCACGTTCTTAAACTGTATAGTTTCAGCAAGGTGGTGGTGGTGGTGGTGAGGACAGAACCAAAGGGATTAATTAGAGGTAACTGGAATAACCATAGCAAGGGATGATAGAGACTTGGACAGGGTAGCAGGGTGGAGGCTACCTCAATGAGGAATTGAGTTGGATACGTTTTCAACAGGAGGCTGACTTGACTTCCTGACAGACTGCCTGGGTACTAGGGAAAGAGAAGTAGAGGATAGCTCCAAGGCTTTTAGCCTGAACAAGAATGGAGGTGGATTACCAAGTTAGAGAAGATTGGCCAGGAGAGGTAGAAGTTATGGGAACCAAGACTTTGATTTTGCATATGTTAAGTTTGTGAAACTATGAGACATTCAAATGGAGATGCTGAGTAGCTAACTGAATAGATGAGTCTGGATTTAAGAGAAGTATGTGCTACATTTACAAACTTGAGATCAGTAAATAGATAGCATGGAAAGCCCTGAATCTTGATCAGATCATCTAGGGGCTGAGTACAGGGAGGAGAAGAGAGGTTGGAGGACTGAGCTCAGGGGTGTTCCAACAGTAAAGGGTCTGGGAAGTGAGGAGCAAGCAGCAAAGGAGACTGAGAAGGGACAGTCACTGAGTGGAAAGAGAATGAAGAGTGTGACATCCTGGACGCCAAGTGAACAAGGTATGTCCAGTAACTCCCTGATCAATTGCTGCTGAGAGAGCAATAGGATGAGGTCAGAGAATTGACCACTGGATTTAGCTACATCAGATCATTAGTAACCTTGACTACTGCAGTTTTGGTGGATACTATGAGTGACATCTGACTGGAACGTGCTGTGGGAATAACGGGAAGGACGAAGAGCCTCCAATTACTATATTTGCACAGTATGCTATTAATATTTACCGGACCATTTCTTTTATCAGAACTGCTTTAGATGTGTATACCCATGTTCATAGCAGCAATATCCCAACAGCCAAAAGGCTGCCCATCAGTGGATAAATGGAAGAAAAAAATACCCTATACATACAATGGAATAATACTTGGTCTTGAAAAGGAAGGAAATTTTAACATCTGCTACAACACGGATAAACCTTGAGGACATTAGGCTACATGAAATAAGCCAGTACTTATAAATACTGTATGAGCTCACTTATACCAGGTATCTAGAGTGGCCATACTCACAGAAACAGAAAGTGAAATGGTGGTTGCCAGGGACTGGTGGTAGGAGAGGTGGGGAATTGTTGTTTAAAGGGTATAGAGTTTCACTTTTGCAAGAAGAAAAAGTTCTAGAGACTGGCTGCACAGAAATGTGAATATACTTAACACTACTGAACTGTATACTTTAAAATGGTTAAGATGGTAAATTTTATGTGTATTTTACAACTAAAAATTTTTTAAAAGCATAAAACTGTTGAAGTCCCACAATCTTCCCCATCTCTATCCTTCTAGGAAGTAGCCATTATCTTAAAGTCAATAACTATCTTTCTCATGCAGGTTTTTGTGCTTTTATTACATGTTTGTCCTCATAAATAGTATAAAGCTAACAATACAAGGCACTTTTTAATTTACAGAAATACCAGCTGTCCATATTGCACAAAGCTCTTTTGCATTTTGGTTTTTACCTCAACGATATTTATGTTTTCAGAATTTATCAAAAATATTAAGTAAGTAAATGTGTAAATAAATGTTTCCTCTTTTTTCTTTTTTTTTTTTTCTATTACAGTGTTTCAATAAACTTCCAAGTAGAGGGGGAAGAAACTAAATCTGTGTTAGAGATCTTACATGCACATAATTTTCTTTCTAAAACATGCTGTTCCTTCTGCTGGGAATAACCTTCCACTCTTTTATCTGCTTTTGTCTACAGGGGCTGTCAAACTATACCCCACCTGGTAAATCCAGCCCACCACCTATTTTGGTAAATAAAGTTTTATTGGAACACTGCTGTGCCCATTCATTTACATATTGACTATGGCTGCTTTCATACTACAATAGCAGATTTGAGTAGCTGTCACAGACAGAGATACTTACTATCTGGCTATGCATAGAGAAGTGACAGTTTAAAATATGTCCATAAATCCTTTGACATTCCCCTTAATAAGGTGAAACCTAAATACCTTGTCCTTCAGTATGGACTAGACTAACTCACTTCTAACAAATATTATAGAATATGGTGCGAATGACACGTGTGAATTCTGAGACTTGGACATAAAAGATATTACTACAGTTTGCTTCTTGCTCGCATTTTATTGGATCACTTGCTCTGGGGGAAGCCAGCTGCCACATCATAAGGATATCAAGCTGTCCTATGGAGAGGCCCATGTGACATGAAACTGAGGCTCCTGCCAACAGCCATGTGAATGAACTATCATGAAAGTGGATCGCTCAGTCCCAGTGAAGCCTTCAGATAACTGCAGCCTTGTCCAACAGCCTGAGTGCAACCTCATGAGCACCTGTGGACCAGAACTACCCAGCTAAGCAACTCTCAAATTCCTGACCCACAGAATGTGCAAGGTAATAAATGTTTGTTGTTTAAGTCTGGGGTAATTTGTTATGCAGCCAAAGATTAAAAATACATCACAGGAAGGTCTTTAGCTGATCCTCCAGACTAGTCTACATCCTGTACTCTCATGTACTCTCGTGTACCTTTCCTTCATATCATTGAATATGGCTGTAATTTTATACTATTATAATTTATAAAATTTTATTTCAGCATATTGCAGGGGCACAAATGTTCAGGTTACATATATTGCCTTTGCCCCATCTGAGTCAGAACTTCAAGCATGTCCATCCTCCAGATGGTACGCACTACAACCATTAGGTATGAATATATCCATCCCCTTCTCCCTCCTCCCACCTGCCCAACACCCAATGAATATTACTACTAAAAGTGCACGTAAGTGTTGATCAGCTAATATCAATTTGATGGTGAGTACATGTGGTGCTTGTTTTTACATTCTTGTGATGCCTCACTAAGTAGAATGGGCTCCAGCTCTATTCAGAATAATACAAGAGGTGCTAGATCACCATTATTTTTGTGGCTGAGTAGAACTCCATGGTATACATATGCCACATTTTATTAATCCACTCACATATTGATGGGGACTTGGGTTGTTTCCACATCTTTGCAATAGTGAATTGTGCTGCCATAAACATTCGAGTGCAGATGTCTTCTTTATAAAATCTCTTTTTTCCCTTTGGGTAGATGCCCGGTAATGGGATTGCTGGATCAAATGGTATTTCTACTTTTAGCTCTTTGAGGTATCTCCATATTGATTTCCATAGAGGTTGCACTAGTTTGCTGTCCCACCAGCAGTGGGTGAGTGTTCCTATCTGTCTGCATCCACGCCAACATTTATTGTCTTTGGACTTTTTGATAAAAGCCATTTTCATTGGAGTTAAGTGATATGTTGTTGTCTTTTGATTTGCATTTCCCTGATGATTAGAGACGTTGAGCATTTTTTCATATGTTCATTGGCTATTAGTCTGTCTTCTTTTGAAAAGTTTCTGTTCATGTCCTTTGCCCACTTTTTAATAGGGTTGTTTGATTTTTTTTTTTCTTGCTGATTTTCCTGAATTCTATATAGATTTTAGTTATCAGCCCTTTGTCAGATGTGTAGTATGGAAGTATTTTCTCTTATTCTGTAGGTTGTCTGTTTGCTCTCAGAATAGTTTCCTTGCCTGTGCAGAAGCTTTTTAATTTGATCAGGTCCCATTTATTTATTTTTGTTGTTGTGATTGCCTTGTGGATCTTCTTCATAAATTCTTTACCTAGGCCAATGTCTGTAAGAGTTTTTCCAACATTTTGTTCTAGAATTCTTATAGTTTCATGCCTTAGGTTTAACTCTGTTATCCACCATGAGTTGATTTTTGTGAGAGATGAAGGGTGTGGACCCTGTTTTCAGTCTTCTACATGTGGCTACCCAGTTTTCCCAGCACCATTTATTGAATAAGCATTCTTTTCCCCAGTGTTTGTTTTTGTCTGCTTTGTCAAAGATTAGATGGCTACTACATGAGGATGGTTTTATATATGAGTTCTCGGTTCTGTTCCATTGATCTATGCCTCTGTTCTTATGCCAGTACCATGCTGTTTTAGTTACTATAGCCTTGTAGTATAGCTTGAAATCTGTAAATTGATGCCTCCCAATTTGTTCTTTTGGCTTAAGATTGTTTTTGCTATATGGGGTCTTCTCTGGTTCCATACAAAGTATGGAATTATTTTTTCTAGATCTGTGAAAAATGATATTGGTATTTTAATAGGGATTACATTGAATCTGTAGATCACTTTGGGTCCTATGGACATTATCACAATGTTGATTCTGCTGATCCACAAGCATGGTATAGTTTTCCACCTGTTTACATCCTCTGCTATTTCCTTCCTCAGTGTTTTGTAGGTTTCCCTGTAGAGGTCTTTCCCCTCCTCAAGTTAAATATATTCCTAGGTATTTTACTTTCTTTGTTGCTATTGCAATAGGTATTGAGGCTTTGATTTGGTTCTTAGCCTAACTATTGTTGGCATATAGGAATGCTACTGATTTCTGTACATTGATTTTATAACCTGAGACTTTGCTGAATTTATCAATTCTAGTAGTCTCATGGCAGAATCTCTGGGGTTTTCTAGATATAAGATAATATCAGCAAAGAGTGATAGTTTGACCTCTTCTGCCCCCATTTGGATGCCCTTGATATCCTTCTCTTGTCTGATTGCTCTGTCTAGGACTTCCAGCACTATGTTGAATAGAAGCAGTGACAGAGGGCAACCTTGTCTGACTCCAGTCCGAGTAGGAATGCTTTCAATTTTTCCCATTCAGTATGATGTTGGCTGTGGGTTTGTCATATATGGCTTGTATCGTTTTTAGGAAAGTCCCATCTATACCTATTTTGTTAAGTGTTCTTATCATAAAAGGGTGCTGAATTTTGTCGAATGCTTTTTCTGCATCTATTGAGAGGATCATATGGTCTTTATTTTTGCTTCTATTCATGTGTTGAATTACATTTATAGATTTGCATATGTTGAACCATCCCTGCAGCTCTGAGATGAAGCCCACTTGGTCGTTATGGATTATTTCTTTGATGAGCACCTGAATTTGGTTTGCTCGGATTTTGTTAAGAATTTCTGCATTTATATTCACAAGGGGCCGGGCGCGGTGGCTCACGCCTGTAATCCTAGCACTCTGGGAGGCCGAGGTGGGTGGATCGTTTGAGCTCAGGAGTTCGAGACCAGCCTGAGCAAGAGCGAGACCCCATCTCTACTAAAAATAGAAAGAAATTATATGGACAGCTAAAAATATATATAGAAAAAATTAGCTGGGCATGGTGGCACATGCCTGTAGTCCCAGCTACTCGGGAGGCTGAGACAGGAGGATCCCTTGAGCTCAGGAGTTTGAGGTTGCTGTGAGCTAGGCTGATGCCACGGCACTCACTCTAGCCTGGGCAACAAAGTGAGACTCTGTCTCAAAAAAAAAATATATATATATATATATTCACAAGGGATATTGGTCTGTAGTTTTCTTTTTTTGTTGCATCCTTTCCTGGTTTTGGTATCAAGGTGATGTTGGCTTCATAAAACTTGTCAGGGAGGATTCATTCCTTCTTGATGTTGTGGAATAATTTCTGCAGGATACGCACCAGTTCTTTATAAGTCTGGCAAAATTCAGTTGTGAAACCATCTGGTCTGGGACTTTCTTTTTAGGAAGATTTTTTATTGCTGCTTCAATTTCAGTACTTGATACTGGTCTGTTCAGGAATTCTATTTCTTCCTGATTGAGCCTAAGGAGACTGTGTGTTTCTAAGAATTTGTCCATTTCCTGCATGTTTTCAAGTTTATGTGCATAGAGGTTTTTATAGTATTGAAATGCTATTTTCTATTTCCATGGTATCAGTTGTAATTTCTCCTTTTTCATTCCGGATTGAGCTTATTAGAGTCATTTCTTTTCTGCTTATCATTAATCTAGCAAGAGGCCAGCCTGTCAATTGTATTTTTTCAAAGAACCAACTTTTACTAATTTTCTGTATAGTGTTTTTATTATCCATTTCATTTAGTTCTGCTCTCATCTTTGTTATTTTTCTTTTGCTGCTCTTTTCCAGTTCTTTGAGATGATTCATTAGATTGTTGATTTGTGATCTTTCTGTCTTTTGGATGTAGGCATTTATGGATATAAACTTTCTTCTCAGGACTTCTTTAGCCGTGTCCCACAAATGGATAGCTTGTGTCTCCTTTATTATTTAGTTCAAAGGATCTTTTGATTTCCATCTTAATTTCCTCTTTAACCCAACAATCATTCAGCAGAAGGTTGTTTAGCTTCCATGACTTTGTGTACAGATGAGAGTTTCTGTTGGAGTTGATTTCTAATTTTATTCCACTGTGGTCTGAGAAGATGCATGATATGATTTCTATGTTTTTAAATTTGTTCAGACATGCTTTGTGGCCTAGGATATATGGTCTATCTTAGAGAATGTCTCATGAGCTGATGAGAAAAACATGTATTCAGTGATTTTTTTTGGTAGAATGTTCTGTAAATGTCAGTCAGGCCCATTTGTTCTAGAGTTCTGTTTAAGTCCATTGTTTCTTAATTTATTTTCTGTTTGGAGGCTCTGCCCTGCTCTGTCAGAGGGGTGCTGAAGTCCCCAGCTATTATGGTGCTGCTGTTTATCATTTTGTTTAGATTAAGCAGGATTTGCTTTATGAATCTGGGTGCACCTGATTTAGGTGCATAAATAGTTAGAATTGTTATGTCTTCTTGTTGAATTGTACCCTTCACCATTATATAGTGACCATCTTTCTCTTTCTTTCTCTTTCATTACTTTTGTTGATTTGAAGACTGAGTTATCTGAAATCAGAACTGCTATGCCAGCTTTCTTTTGGCTTCCATTTGCATGGAATATTGTTTTCCATCCCCTCACCTTGAGTCTGAATGCATCCTTATGGGTTAGATGTGTTTCCTGAAGACAGCAGATAATTGGTTTGTATATATTTATCCATTTGGCCAGCCTGTGTCTCTGTAGTGGGCAGTTCAAGCCATTCACATTTATTGAAAGAATTAATAAGTGGGACAGATTTCTGTTCATCCTGTTGATGAACACAAGTTCTGAACTTTTTGCTTTATTTTCTCTCTTGAGCCATTGTGGTATGTGGCCTTTGACCTTTAGCTTTTAGATGATTTAGATATAGAAAATAAATCAGGTTTGTCTCCCATGATGAAAGCTTCCAGGTCCAAACTCTTTTTTTACTACAGGGCTATATTCTATCCACTCATTCTCATATGGCATGGTATAAGGTGCTCTCAGCAATACCTGAGTCACTTATCTTAGTCCACTTCTGTCTTTTAGGTTGAATTCCTGAGAGACACAGCCTGACACAGGTATTTTTTATGGAAATTATTTATTAAGGAAGGGCTCTTGGGGTGGGGGAGAGAAGCCATACAGAGAAGAGAGGGAAGTAAGCAAGGACGTTGTACAGGAAATCTAGCCTGAGCCTGTGAGGTGCCCTAGAGAGTAAATGGTGGGTCAGTCTGTCCCACCTGAGGCCAGGGGCTGGGTTTCCATGCCCCTGCCCTGGTCAGCCACTGCCAGTGAGCTTCCAGGGCACTTTTGTGCAGAAAGAAGTTTGACAATTCTAGTCACCAAAAGCAATTCTCTGGAAAAGGTCATAGGTGTGAGTCGTTGGCAACAGCACCCACAGTCACTGGAGGATGAGCACATCTGCCCAGGAAAAGGGGCACGAGGACATCTGAATCAGGCAAAATCAGCATCTGCTACAGTCTACGATTCAGAGGTTGTGCC
Source organism: Eulemur rufifrons (assembly GCF_041146395.1). Lineage (NCBI taxonomy): Eukaryota > Metazoa > Chordata > Mammalia > Primates > Lemuridae > Eulemur > Eulemur rufifrons. The sequence goes on from NC_090989.1 coordinate 160,182,464, forward strand.
CAGAACTCCAGATTTGGTCTGAACCAGTAGGGAGTGAGTTGGGTAGGATTCTATTTGTCTTATTTTAGGTAAGTAGCTTTAAAAATTTTATTTTAGCAGTATAAGTCTTCAGGTTTGCCTTTGTCCTCCTCCAAAAAAAAAAAAAAAATGAGACACATATCTACACATAAATTAATTAAACATTCTACTATGTGTCAGACACTGAGATAGGTCCCAGAGACAGGGAGGAATTAGGACAGAAGGGTCCCTGCCAGGAGGATGCTTACTGTCTGGTAGAGAAGGCAGTTGGAAATATGTAAGGAAACGAGTTACTATAAAAACTGTAAATGCACACAGGTAATAAGTGCTGTATAAATAAGAGCAATAAGAGGATGCTGAGATGGAGAATTATGGAGGGGGAGCTATAAGATCCTTATGTGCTCTAGTCCCTGAACATGTTGTGAAAATGCCAACTTGCTAGCCCTGAAGTGTAGGACAAATTAAAGTACTTTATGTTGCCCTGTAACTACCCATCTCCCTCTAACTTTAAGCTGGTGGTCAGGGAATGCCCCCCGGAGGAGGTGATGTTCAAACCAAGACCTGAAGGCTGAGCAGGCACCAGCATGCAAACTCCTGTGGGGAGCATGGTCCAGGCAGAGGAAACAGAATATAGAAAAAGTGGATCTACTCTGATTAACAGGGTGACAGGAGGAGGAATGGGCCTAGAGCCCACCTGTTCAGTCCATTGCAAGGACCCCTGAGGTATCTCTGTGGCCTTCCAGGGCTCTTCTGAGAACAACTGGAGAACTATCCTTCTGGGCATCATATTCTGAGTCATGGATTCTAAAACTAGATTGAAGACAGGCACCAACTCTCTGTCCAGATGCCCTCAGGGGCCACCCAACCATCTTTCCATGTTCCTGGATCTTATTTTCCCTCATGTCCTTTTTTCCCTCGAGTACTTGCAGAAGGCGTGGGAGAGGGAGGGCCTGGCTGCTTCACAGCTCCAGCCAGAGGGCCCATTTTAGAGATGCCAGCAGGGGATGGCATATGAATCAACAGCGTGTTCCCTGTACACCCCCGCGGTCCAGATGGCTGCAGATCACAGGAGCAGAGGGCGGCTCCTACACAGACAACTTCCCTAGCTGGAGACACGTGCCACACTCCAGGCCATGAGGGAACACAGTGGTGGTGGTGGCAGTGGTGGTGGCGGTGACATTTTACAGAAAAGGGCACGGTCTTTCTTTTACTGCAGATTTTCATTTCAAACACTTATCTGTAATAAAACCTTACAGCATAAAATACTGAGGGCTCACAGAATTGGAAAGCACCATAGGAACTAGCTGGTCCAGCTTCTTGTTCACAGCATAAATCCTTTTACATCCCTGATGTCAGGCCCTGGGCTGAAGCTTAAAAGGTTTCAGATCGGGGCAGTCACACATTCTTGGAGCAGCTCTGACAGCCGGAAAGTTCTCTCCTTACATATCTGCTCCCTCTGACTCTCTTTGGTCTGGTTCTTCATTACACAGAATTTAATAATACCCACACTGGCCATTCACTGACATCTTGCCAGGTCCCAAGCACTGCGCTAAATACTTGACAAGAAATACCTCATCTAATCCACACCCCAAATTTAGGAGGTGAGAACTCATCTCATACCCACTTTTCAGAAGGAAACCTGAGCCTCAGAGAGGGTAATGGAGCAGCCCAAGACCAAACCACTGGAAAGCAAAGGTGGGGTTTGGGCCCACATCTGCCATGTTCCAAAGCTCAGCCAAGCCCTTGACGTCTCTACATGGTGCAGCCTCCACAGAACAAATCTACGTCTTTTTTCCTAAGATTATTCTCCAAGTATGGGAAGCCAGCCCACCTCTCTGTTCTCAGAACTGTCCTTCTTTACATGAAATACCTCCAGGTCATTCAGCCATTCTTGATACAACGCAAGAACTCCAATAAGAAACATCCTGGTGACACTTCTCTGGAAAGCCCCAGCTTCTAATCTTCCTAAAACATGGTGCCAAGAACAGGCCACACACAGCCTGGCAACAGCAGGGTCCACTGAGTCCATCCTTCTGCGTCTACTCAAGCAGCCAAAAACTGGATCAGCCATGTCAGCAGCTGTGAACTGACACTGTTCTGCAACAAACCAAGATGTTCCTGAATGAGAAATGCTGTGCCCATAAATGTGTGCGACAAGGTAAGCGGTGCTCTACCAAGGGTCTCCCATGAGCAAGGTTGGGGCAATGCTTTACACGAGGATGGACCTTGGCATTACACGTGGAGCATTCCAACACTTGGCTCACTGGTACCACAGATGGAGCCTCTTAAACCATCACCCATGCACTGGTTTGGAGCTTTAGAGTATCCAGTGGTGAACAAAACATGTTGGTGCTGCCTGCAAGCCAACCCTACACCGGCTCAAAGACCTTGCTGTCTAGTGTTTGCAGCAGTTTCTGAGCAACTCTGGAATATTTTATTGTACTTGCCCTTATTATTTTATGAAAATCGGTGGAAAACTGAAGCAAAAGGACTGACATAAGTGACAACAAGTCCAAGCCAAAGGACAGAGACAGGTTAACTACTGATGAACTTTGTAGTTCAAAATGGCTCATCGTTAGCTTAAACCTGACGCTGTAGCCAGGCCTCAAGTATGAGGCTAAGCAAACAAAATCATTAATGCTGCCAGAAAGAGATCCCTAAAGGCTGTGTCTAAAAAATAAATGTAATTTGGGATTTTAGAAATTTTTCGCATTTCTGGGAACAGTGTTCCCTTCCTCCTGTAAAACATGCAAGCACAATTACTGACTTTCTTGAGTTGCTCCTTCTGGCCCCGCCACAACTAGCAGTGAACCCTTGGGGAGGGTGCTAACTCTTTCTGTGGCACTCAGCCTCATCTGTAAATGAGCATCATAGCTACACCTGCCCTACTGGGTTGTGAGGATGAAATGGTTACCAGGTGCAAGGCCAGCTGGCAATGGTGCCTGTAAGTGTATCTGGAACATAGTTCAATAAAAGTTAGCTATTTAATGGTTATTTAATAGCATGACCCAGGTGAAAAGTTAACATCCTCTTGACAGTCTGGAGTTCAGAGGGCATCAAGACAAGTCATTGTAGAAAGGGCCAGGAGTTGGAAAAGCAGCACGCACCCCGAGAAGGGGCCAAGACAGTCACAAGGTGAGGATGCCCCCTGGATGGCAGGGGGTTCCTTTGGCAAAGTGTGGGAGTGAGAGGCAGCCTCAGCAGCAGGGCAGTGACAGGGCACATGCAGAGTTGAGGCACAAGCAGAGCTGGCCAAGGGCAGGCCCTGGCAGAGACCTTGCTGGGCAGACTGGCAGCCAGAGGCAGTCCAAGGGCAGGCTTTCAGAGTCACCGACCTAGCTCCCCAGCACGCAGCACACCTTCTGGCACGTGGCTGAAATAACAGCACCTAATATCCGTTTGCAAGTATCCTGTCTATGCCTGAGCTAGTTTATGTCCTCTTTGTGCCATCTCTCACACAACCTTCGCCTACAACTCCAGGAGGTCCTGTGATTATCCTCATTTTACAGATGAGGGGACAAAGTCCCAGGGAGGTGAAGTGACTTGCCTAAGTACTCAGATGAGGGACAGATGGGTAAATGGATGGATAGACAGGTGGGCAGGCAGATGAAATAAGGTGGCAACGTTGTCTCAAACCCAAGGCAGAAACCATTTCCTAGAATGACATTGCATATCACCCTCCAATCTGATCTCCCCGCATAACTGCCTCAATGTTCCCCCAACTGCAGTCACACACTCATCCCTCCATACTCCTCCTACCCAGACTCCAGGTTCCCTCCTCCCCAGGATGTCCCTTCTATACCTTCCCTTCATGGAGCTCAGGTTGGGACCCAGGCCGCAGAGAGAATCACAACAAGATAGACTTGATGCTGCATTACCTGAAACAGGTAAACTCCCTTCAATGAGAGGGGTAACAGAGTCTTAACTTGGAGTAAAGCTGAGCCTAAAGAAGGTGACCTATTGGCCTCAGTAATAGCCCAGTGGAGAGATGGAGAGCTTTGGGGACTGGGATTCTGGCAGACCTTAACCTAGTCCACAATAAATGCACATACTTGATAATGGTGCCAGTTTTCCATAAGGCTCCCTCTAGGTAGTACCACCAAGGCCAGTAACCATCCCAATGGAAAGGGTCCCAAAGGCAGAGGAATTCTTTGAGCTGCCCCCACCTATAAAACTTCCTACTCCATTTTGATTCTTCTTTGTGTATAATTTTTTAATTACTTTGCAATACTAGCATATGATGGATTGGCAGCCTATACTAATAATGTTAGGAAAGATAATTCACTAAGGCAGAGAAACGTTCATAATAGCTTAAAAGAGCAGTTTAGAAAACAGTGTGTGTTTTTTGTTTTAGTAAAAACATTATAGAATATATATATATATATATATATACATGTTTTTCCTCTTTTCCTCCTCTACTCTGAAGGAATAGAATATATTTTTAAATTGACTAAAAGAATATATATCCAGCCAGGTGTGGTAGCTCGTGCCTTGTAATCCCAGCACTTTTGTGGGCCAAGGCAGGACGATTGCTTGAGGCCAGGAGTTTGGGACCAACCAGGACAACACAGCAAGACCCAATCTCTAAAAAAATAAAATTAGCTATGTGTGGTGGCATGCACCTGTAGTCCCAGCTGCTTCAGAGGCTAAGGTAGGAGGATAACTTGAGCTCAGGAGGTTGAGGCTGCAGTGAGCTGTGATCAGGACACTGTACTCTAGCCTAGGCAACAGAGCATGATCTTATCCCCTAAGGAAAAAAAAAAAAATATATATATATATATATATATATGTATATATATATATATCTCAAAACGCTAACAGAAATTAGTTAGAGGCAATTATAAGTAATATTCATGTTCCCTTCTTATAAATCTGTACTTTCTAAATTGCCCAAAATGAACATGAATTAATTTTGTAAGAAGAATTTACACAGTGTTTTTTTTAAACTGCCAACGCATGAGCTCATTTTCATTGTGACAAAAACCCAATGAGGCAAGTATTATTATTATTCTCCTTTTGCAGCTGGGGAAACTACGGCTCAGAGAGGTTAAGTCACTTGTCTAACATCTCAGAATCTTGTGACTAGTTTGAATCCAGGGGCCCAACTTCACAGCCCAAACTCTGGGGCTCAAGGGACAGCATGAACAAAAGCATGACAATAAGATAGCAAAGTTAAGAACATTTCTATGCCTATAGTCCTATTTGGTCTTCATCGTTTTTTGTGTGAATTAGGCAAGGCTACCACCTTTATCCCCAGACCAATAAACTGAGACTAAGGAGGTTAATTAGCTTAGGAAGATCATCCCGTAAGGTACCCATCAGTTCTGATCAAATTGTTCATTGCTTTGGTGTCTATATTTTCCACCAAGCCACAAGGTCCCTAACGGCAAATAAAGCGTCTATTTTGATCACTGCTCACTGCTATATCCAGTGCCTAACATACAGCAGGCACTCATATGAAGATTTTTTTGAAGGGTGAAAGAATGACATTCAGAGAAAGTGTGTACTGCGCTGAATAGTGCCCACTCCACACCCCACCCCAAAAATATTTGTCCACCCAGAAACTGTGAATGGTGACTTTATTTGGGGGGGGGGGGGGAAATGGTCTCTGCAGACATAATTAAACTGAGGATCTCAAGTTGAGATAATCCTAGATTACCCAGCTGGGCCCAAATCCAGTGATGCCCAAGGTGCTTATAAGAGAAAGGCAGAGGGAGATTTGAGACAGAAGAGGGAACACACAGACACAGAGGACGAGGCCGTGTGACGGTGGAGGCAGAGACTGCAGTGATGCAGCCACAGCCAGAACAGCAGAGGAGATGGCTACAATGGGGACGGAGGCCAAGACTGGAGGGATTCCAGCCACCAGCCAGGGAGCACCAAGGAATGCCAGCAGCCACCAGAAACTGGAAGAGGCCAGGAATGGATTCTCCCCTAGAGCCTCTGGAGGGAGCATGGCCCTGCCAACACCTTGATTCCGCACTCCTGCCCTCCAGAACTGTGAGAGAAGAAACGCCTGTAGTGTTAAGCCACCAGGTTTGTGGGACTTCGTTACACAGCCCTGGGAAGCTAACACACAGCACTGGTGGAGGCAGCACACGACTATACTGATGCTACACTCTGCAGTTTGTAGCACTTTCACAGACGTTAACTCATCTGACCCTCACAACAGCCCTGGAGGAATATGAGTAAGGTTGTTTGGCCCAATTTCCAGATCGGAACGATAAGCTAGTAGTTGGACGTGGCTGGCAGATGGGAAAATGTAGAGTAAAGGGGCATTCAATTCACAGTGGTCTTATGCCAGCCCCAGGGGCTCGGCTTAGTTGTGGGCCTTGGGAATCCCAAGATCAGAAATACGCTCAGGGAAGATAAATAAGGCAGCAACCTGGGGGCTGGGGAAGTTGAGGAAGGCAGGGGGCTATTTCAATAATTGAGGAAATGGGGGCCCGCACCAAAGCAAAGTTGTGAGCACAGAGGGGAGACAGACGTGAGGAACGGGCAGCCACACTGAGGGGTCCAGACAAACAACTGCTGTTTACCAAACCCTTCCCATCGGCCAGGCCCCACGCCAAATACTGACCACATTACTGCATTTTCTAATCCTCGCAAGGTAACTGGCTTATTCCCGGGTTAAAATGCAAATCTGGGGAGAAAGGAAGTTGCCTGAGGTCACCCCGCTTGGAGCAGAGGGGGCCCTGGCACCTGACTCAGGCCCCCACTTGTCCCACTAAAAACTGTGGCTACAGAACAATTGTTGTAAGCAGCTGCTGGTGGAGGGGGCATCAGTTATTTTCAAAAATGCTAATTATAGTGTTACAGCTCTTTTAGAATTCGTCTAGCAGGTTTTCCGGTCCTCACCAGAAGACCCCCCCAAAAAAAATTCTTTTTTAAAAATGCTAATTATAAGAGCCACATGATCATTACCAAAAATATAGTGAGGTTTCTCCTTTTTTTAAACATATAGCCATGCAGTGCTTAAAAATGGGGATATGTTCTGAGAAATGTGCAGTGTTAGGTGATTGTGTCCTTGTGTGAACGTGACAGAGTGTACTTACACAAACCCAGGTGGTACAGCCCACTACACACCTACACTATACGGTACAGCCTATGGCTCCTAGGCTACAAACCTGTGCAGCATGTGACTGTACTGAATACTGCAGGCCACTGTAACACAGTGGTGTTTGTGCATCTAAACATAGAAAAGGTACAGTAAAAATATGTATAAAATATAAAAAATGGTACACCTATAGAGGGCACTCACCATGAATGGAGCTTGCAGGAGTGGAAGCTGCTCTGGGTGAGTCAGCGGGTGGCGAGTGAATGTGAAGGCCTAGGACATCACTGTGCAGTACTGTGAGTGATGCCATCACGAGGCAATAGGATTTTTTCCACTCCATTATAATCTTATGAGACCATTGTCGTACATACGGTCCATCATTGACCGAAGCGCCATTATGTGCCACACGACTGTAATGCTTAAAAAAAATCTTGAAATTTACCTGTAATACCACTATCAGAGAACACTGCCATCAACAGTCTACACAGGCATGCTTCTGAATTTTTTTCCCATGAACGTGTGTAGGTGTCTTTTATCAGAGGGGATATGTTCTAAGACCCCTAGTGGATGCCTGAAACCACGGATAGCACTGATCCCTATATACGCTACATTTTTTCCCATACATACATACCTATGATAAAGTTTAATTTAAAATTAAAATAGAATAATTATGACAATATGCCAGCATCACTACTCTTGCACTGTGGGGCCATTATTAAGTTAAATAAGGGTTACTTGAACACAGCACTGAGACACCAGACAGTCCATCTGATCACCAAGATGGCTGCTGAGTGACTCGCAAGCGGGTAGGGTAGCGTAGGGCATGGAGACGCCGGGCAGAGGGATCATTCACATGCCCAGAGGGACGGAGTGAGATGGCTTGAGAGCTCATCACACTACTCAGAACAGCAAGCAATTTAAAATTAATGAATTGCTTATTTATGGAACAGTCCATTTAATATTTTCGGACCAAGGTTGGCCACAGAAAGCAAAACCGTGGATAAGGAGGAACTATATTATATATGAGTATGCATGAGGGTGTGTTTGTATGTGTATGGGTATGTGTTCTCTTTAATTAAAATAAGACAATACTATGCCTGTTGTGAGGAAGTCTACTGTCTGCACTAACCATTAAGTCCTAACAACTGGATCCTTTGTATAAACCTGACCATCAGGGCAGCCCAGAGGTGGGCAAGGGGGGCCCAGGGCACAGAGGCAGTGGACGGCCGCGGGGGTGGGAGTATTTTATCACTGGCATTGTTTACAAATACCAGAGCACTGTGATAATACATGCACGCTGATTTTTAGTCAGCTTATTATTGTTCTAAATCTTCGACAGACAATCCACACTACTATCGCCTGTGGTGGGGAGGGCTGCATCCACTGCATCGCCCCTCCCCCCACCCCAGCGAGCCACTGCACCAGGGAAGATGGTGGCTTGGGTGGGCGTAGGGGATGGAGGTGGTGCATCAACTACACAACACAACAGAAGGCCACACGCTCTGTAGGCAAAGCAAGAAGACCATCCCCCACTCCCTCCTCACAGAGATGTTAACAAAACGTGTGAGATAATACCCACTACGTCCTTTTGATTTTGACAGGAAAAGCACCAGAGTAGGTAAGTTTAAGGTATATTAAAAATACAGCCCCTCTTCCATCAAATCCAGACAACTGCATTGACAGGCAGTTCCCCTCTAAACTCACCACTGAGCAAAGGACAGAGCACTTTCTTTCTTGTGTTTTTTTTTTTTTCTTTCTTAAACATATCAAATACCAAAACTTCTTGAGATGAGTTATTGGGAAGATATAAGGAAAACTGAATAAACTGCTCTAAAAACAATCATGCTGTCCACAAAGACACTACTAGAGTTAAGCTTCTAACAACTACAGTGGTATAATTTTCCTGTTGGCCATTCCCTTGAAATAATAATTGAACTGGCAAGTCCATTCCTCATAAACACTTTCATCATCTTTGGCTTGACGAGGCCTAGCTACTGAGCCACAGATAAATGTTTCTTCAAGATAGTAAATCATGAGCCATATGTTAGAAATTACCCTTACGCCCCTATAAATGGAACTATACCCCCCTCTGTCCTTTCCAAAACAGTGGAAGGGATTTTTGGCAGCCAGACTCACATTAGAATCCCCCAGAATAACACTGCTAATCCCCAATATGACACTTTGAAGCCTTCAGAGTCATATTTCACAATAGTATTTTCACAGTGTCTGTGGAGACCATATTTATAAAAACTTATTCAAAACAATGAAAAATGATAACTGGGGACGGAGCTCCAGCCACTTCAGGTGTGAGAAAAGCTCTTAGCATTGTCTGTGCACATGCCTGAGACACAGGCATCGTCATGAGAACGGCAAAATGTCATGACGGAAAGCCCAGGCTCTGCAGCCTCCGTGGCCTGGATTTAAATCCTGACTCCACTAATTTCTAGCTGTGTGATCTTGGGCAACTAACTTAACCTCTCTGTGTCTCAGCATCAGTATCTGTAAAATTGGGATGGTAAGAGTACTTGCTTCACAGGGTTATAAAAATTAAATGTGATAACACAAAGGCTTCCACACTTTTTGGTCACAACTTTATGTAATGCATCTTAAAATAGGCTTACTACTATAGCAAACAACTTGAGGGACAAGATGAGTCAAGGTTTTTACATGCGAGGCCTGGAAGCAGAATATTCACTGTTGCTCATATTCTATTAGGTAATTAAATATGAAATGTCTGATTTGGAATCAAAAGAGTAACTTACTATATCTCAAACAAGAAGCAGTATAAATAATCAAAGTTTGTGCCTAAACTATAGAAACAGTTTTGCCATCTTAACAGTAGCTTGATTACACCAGCAGCGAAGAAGCCTGGAGAGCGAGTGGCAATGAAATTGTGAAAGGCGTTTTCCACAGCTTGTTGAGAACTGAATATTTTTCCTTGAAAGAAGCAGTCTAAAGCCTGGAAGAAGTGGTAGTCAGTTGGTGCAAGGTCTGGCGAATATGGTGGATGACAGAAAGTTTCCAAGTCCAGCCTCTGTAGTTTGATCGGCATTGTTTGGGCGACATGTGGTCAAGCATTGTCTTGCAAGAGGACTGGCCTGTCTCTATTGACAAGTCTTGGCTGTTTAATCGCAAGCATCCTCATCATTTCATCCAATTGGCTGCAGTAGACATCCACTGTAATAGATTGATCAGGTTTCATGAAGCTGTAGTGGGTTAATAACCAGCGCTGGACCACCAAACAAGATACCAATAGCTTTTTTGATGAATATTCAGTTTTGGACTATGTTTCGGCACTTCATCTTTATCCAACCATTGTGCCGAATGCTTGCGATTGTCAAAAAGAATCCGTTTTTAATCACATGTAACAATATGGTGTAGAAATGGTTCGCCTTTGTGTCGTGACAACAAAGAAAGGCAAGCTTCAAGATGATTTCTCTTCTGACACTCATTTAATTCATGCGGAACCCATCTATTCAGCTTCTTTACCTTGTCGATTTGTTTCAAGTGGTCCAATATTATTGGAATAGTAACGTCAAACCTTGCTGCTGATTCATGCTTAGGTTGAGATGGATTCGTTTCCACTACAGCTCTCAGCTCATCATTATCCACCTTTGTCTCAGGTCACCCACGTGGCTCATTTTCAACATTAAAATCACCAGAATGGAAATTCTCCAACCACTAAGGTACTGTGCATTCATTAGCCACATCCTTCCCAAACACTTCATTGATATTTTCAGCTGTCTGCGCTGTATCGGTTCCACAATGGAACTCATATTTGAAAATGACACTAATTTTTGACTTATCTGTGGTTTCACAAAAATCACTCTAAAAAAAAATTTGAAAGATAGTCACAAACCAAAATGTGTGTTTGTAAGACTGAGGATGTACCTTCACAATAAAAATAAAACAAAAAGTGTCAAAGTGAAATGTCAGAGATATCAGTTGTCAAACTTACAATGCTTAATATTAGTCAGACTATAGTCACATGGACACACATGCAAGGGCATCTGGGAAATGTAGTCCAGTGATGCAGAAGTTGTGAAAAAGAGAGGGAAAAACCTGTGGCAACAGCAGTCTGTACAACATGTATTTAACAGAAACTGAAGTTTCATGAAACAATTCCTCCACTTACTACACATGAGATTCCTGTTTTACTCCACTCCATTCCATTCTAATCTATTTCATTTAAAACATGTTGGTCTTAACCCAATCAGCTGATTTTCACAATCCACGAATATTTCACTTCACCATTTAACCAACAAGTGTTAGCTGCTGTTATTGGCAGTGGTTGTTGGCAGCGGCCCTGAGCAAAAGGACAAACTAGACACTTTAAAATTTTTCCAAAAATTCTTAGCATTTGAGTTCACAGACTTGATAGTGATGACATGCTTCAGTTTTGACTTTAGGTTTTAGGAGTCGTAAACATTCATCCAAAAGCACTGTTCACAATTCCTAGAACCTGGGCTGCCTTTGGAACACATAACTAGCTATAACCATACACTGTAGGAACTAACAGGAACACACACACACACACACACACACACACACACACATGTGCATGCATACAAATGGACAAAGACCACTAAAAAGTGACCAGAGAAGACAAAGAAAGGGCCAAGAGAAGAAAAACGGAAATTTATCCACTCTGGACATGCAACACTGGCACAGAGCCTAGCACTAAGGAAGCACAAGGTGCTACTTTCTCCCTGAGTGAACCGGTGATGTGTCAGGTCTTGCTCTCTGTATCTTTGCCCTAGAAATTCCTCACAGCCTGTGCATGAGTTAGTAAAATGGTCTTTCCTGGCCTACGTAACGTGCTAAGGCAGGGATGGGGAACCTGTGGCCTTCTAGGTTGTTAAGAGTTCCTCAAGTGCTGCCTTTTGACTCAATCCAAATTTCACAGAACAAATCCTTTTATTTTTATTAACACATTTTTGTTCATCTTTCACATTTTTATTTTATTTTTAAAATGAAAGTATTTAAAGTATCTAAGAATAAAATAAGTTTTAACAAAATAAGCCTCCCAGATTGACCAGCACAATTAGAAAATTAGTAAGCCATAAGGGCTAAATGGACGGCTGCTACACTCATGATTTGGTTTTAACTTCCCCTGCCTGATTGGTGCCACTACCACAAGAGGCTGGTTGGCGAGGGTTTATGGGGTTCGAGTACACCAGTCTGTTACCCGCTTTTGACAATGGTGCACTGTGTTTCTGTTTGAAGTGGAATTTGTGAATAGTTGCACAGCTCAACTGTGTTTTTTAATTCTGTCTTCTTAAAAGTCCATCATGTCAAAGAAGACCAAGAGAACACTGAAGGAAGAAAACAGATTTTTTAATGAGAATTGAGAACTACAATATTATCTTGTTTCTGCTAAAGATAAGATGATTTGCTCTTTGTGATACTGCAATACCAACAAGAAAGAAACTCAATGCTCATCAGCATTATAACACTCGTAAGGACCTCAAATATTTTAAATTAGAGGTAAAAGGAAGACAGAAATTGCAGAAATTAAAAGATGAAAAGCAAAGACAATTCTTTCAAGCTGCAATGAGACCTGGAAATAATGCTACTAAAGCAACTTATAAAGTAGCTTATATATTCGGGGGAAAAGGGAAGACATTCAGTGATGCAGAAATTGTGAAAAAATGCCTTGTTGAAGCTGTAGGATACTTAGATCCCAATAACATTTCAAAGTACAAACAACTGCCTCTTTCAAGGAGAACATAACTGATCGGCAACATAAATTAGCCTTCAACCTAACAGAACAACTTCACGCAGTATCTCAAAAGGAAAATATGCATTATTCATCACTTTGGATGAATCAGCTCAGCACAGGTTTTATATTTCACTCAGGTCATAACAGAAGATTTTCTTTGCTATGCAGAGTCACTCACTTTGGGCACTCCTGCAAATAGAACACAGGGAATAGATACCTTCAACAACTTTCAAAATAAATGTCATGAAGTTGGACTAAACTTGGCAAATTTAGTAAGTGTATGTTCAGACAATGCAACTTCCATGACAGGAAAACATGAAGGGCTTATTGCACAGATTAAAAAAAGTATTAACAGATTCAGATGCTCTCATTTCTTTTCATTGCATCTTGCATCAGCAAAATCTCTCTGCTAGGCCGGGCGCGGTGGCTCACGCCTGTAATCCTAGCACTCTGGGAGGCCGAGGCGGGTGGATTGCTCAAGGTCAGGAGTTCGAGACCAGCCTGAGCGAGACCCCGTCTCTACTAAAAATAGAAAGACATTATATGGACAACTAAAAATCTATATAGAAAAAATTAGCCGGGCATAGTGGCGCATGCCTGTAGTCCCAGCTACTCGGGAGGCTGAGGCAGTAGGATCGCTTAAGCCGAGGAGTCTGAGGTTGCTGTGAGCTAAGCTGACGCCACGGCACTCACTCTAGCCTGGGCAACAAAGTGAGACTCTGTCTCAACAAAAAAAAAAAAAAAAAAAAAAAAAAAAAAAAAAAATAAATCTCTCTGCTAAAGCTACTATTTTAAGTGACACTTTGCTACAAGTTATAACTATTGTTAACTATATTCATGCAAATGCAACATGGCATCATCAGTTTCATAACACACTAAAGTTGAAGGATGAGCTATTCAGTATAGATTTACCATATCAATCTAAAGTGTGTTGGCTATCCCAGAGACAGGTGTTAACCAAAATTTTATCTCTGTGAGAATAGATAGTCAAATTTTATGAAGAACAGAATCAGCAATGTGAATTATTAAAAGAAGATTTCTATAGGAATGCAGCATTTCTGTGTGATACCATGTCAAATCAAAATGATTTGAATATTTCTTTGCAAAGTAAAACTAAGTCTATATATGATATGTGGCAAAAAAAAAAAAAACAACAAAAAAAAAAAAAAACAAACAAGCATTTCAAAAAAAGCTATCTTTTTTCAAAACACTTCCTGAAAAGGAAACTTTGGATGATCATTTTCCCCAGTAAGCAAAGGTCATTGACGAGCAGGATGTTATATGCAAATCATTTGTAGAATTTGCAGCCATTATAGACCTATTAATTGGGGAATGCAATGAAAGTTTCACTGACTTTGAGAATCATGACATCACACCCAAATTAGCACTTCAGGCTCACCTAGTTGGTATCACCAAGGCACCTAAAGAACTACAGATGGAACTGATTGAGCTCTCAGTAGATGCCATTTTAAAGCCATTGTTGGATGCTGAGCAAGATCTAGTTGAACTGTAGAAAAATGCAGTAGAATACTCATGCCTTTGGCAACATTCCCGAAAAACGCTTTCTTGCTTTTCAAGCATTTATTGCTGCAAACCTACATTCTCCTACCTAACGCCCTTAAGGTCACAAATGGCAGATACCCATCTAGAGGATCAACTGAAACTTCGGACCTCCATGCTGCAACCAAATATTCAAATGCTTTCCAACAAAAAGCAGACACAACAAAGTCATAAAAAGCTTGTTAACTTTAAAATTAACAAATAATTTTCCTATTTTGAAATTATTAAGTACATACTAGTTAGATTTTTAAAAAGAAATGTACATTTTTAAGTATATCTAATTGAAGTTTCTTGAATACAGCCTAATTTGATCACAGCTAAATTAATGTGGCCTTTGAGGAAGCTGTGTAAGGGTTCAAGATAGGCAGGACATGATCAAATGTGCATTTCAGATGGACACCCAGGACGTGCTGCAGCTGGCCTGACCTGACGCAGGAAGACCGGTGCGGAGCCTGCTTCAGTAACAGGTTGGAGAAGACTGTGGCCGCCCGAGCTAAGGTGGAGACAGTAGGTAGAGAAAGAAGGGCCCTGAGTCAGAGGATACACAGAAGTCCAAACTGGTAAGTTTTGGTGACTGATTTAGAGATTTTATAAAAAAAATTCCCCCAAAGAGGATGCTCAGATTTCTGACTTCGACAACTGAGTATATGAATATGCTGTTTGTTGAGATGAAAAACACAGAAAGAGAAAAAAGGAATTTGATGAATTCAATTTTTGTACAAGCTGTTTTTGAGGACCCTGAAGCTCAGTCAAAAGACGCCCAGGTGGTGTTGGAAGCATGGCGTGGAGGTGACGGAAGAGTGCTGAGGAGACCCAGATCTGGGAATTATCAGCAAATGAACAATGGTTAGAGTCAGGGGGTCACCCTGGAACTGGGACCAGACTGTAAAAACATCACGGGCCACCCCCAAAACCCCATCCCTGGTGCCACCAGCCCACTGTACAACAGAAGGTCGGGGTGAGAGGTGGAATGAGAATGGCCTTAGATGCTCACTAGGCATAAGAGGAAACAACACAATGCCCAGGTGACCTTGGACTGTGGCTCAGTTTCTTTATTCATTCAACAGGTGAGAATCTACTCTATGACAGGCACTGTGCAAAGGGACTAAAGAAACCATAGTAAACAAGAGAGACATGGCACCTACCCACAGTCTATTGGGCATGGCAGCTGAAAACAAGGAAGCAAATTTAAAAAGTCAAATAAGAAATGCTACGAAGCCAACCAAGGGGGTGTTGAGGCAGAGAATACCAGGGAAGGGGAAGGACCTACTTGGATTACAAGATCAGAGAAAACTTCTCTTAACAGACAGCATTTAAATGAAGACCTCTAGATGAGAAATAACCCAATGGGCAAGAGTAAGCAAAGGGAATTGAATTTTAGACAAAGGCAAAAGAGAGAGACTGAATGTCTGAAAATCTGACAGATAAATGTGCTAGAGCTGAGAAAACAGGAGTGCAGTAAGGAAAAGTTAGGTCATGAGGAATTTGGATTTCATTGTAAAGGCAACAGAGAGCCACTGAAGGTGTTCAAGCGGAAGAACAGCATGCTACACCCTACACATTTAAGAGCATAACTCTGGCTACCATGTGGAGAATGGACAAAGGAGCAACAGTGAACTCAGGGGCACCAGGTAAGAAGTGCACGATGATGGTCGTCGACACAAGAGGGTTAGCAGGGGAGGTGGAGAAGAGGCAAATAGCTTTGAAATATAACTGGAAGTATTGCCATTAGGGCTTGGTTAAAATAGGATGTAGTGGGTGTGAGGAACAATTAAAGACGATTCCTAAGTTTCCAACTTGAGCAACCGAGTGGATTGAACACCTATCTCTCAAGGTCATTGTGTGTATCGCCCAGCACCTGGGCCAGCAAATTAGGTGAGCAGCTATAAACAGGGGGCTTCCTCATCATTACTGCATGACTCTTCCCCTACAAAACCCCCCCAGAGAGCAGATTTAATGATTGTTCTGTCCTCGTTTTCCACTCTCTTCCATCACACAGCATCCAGGACTTTGCTCTTAACTTCTTTCCCACACACTTTGCCTACTCAAACATCCAGGAGGGCAAAAAAAAAAAAAAAAACTACCCAATGTCTTTTTACTAACAAAAATATCTTTCCTCCAAGCTCTAACAAGTTACTCACATTAGTCAGTTCCTCCCACCAGGACCACCCTCACCCAACTGTGAATCAAAAAGCATCCCATCCTCGCGTCTAAAACTCCAAGTGGCTCTTGGCCAAGGATGTGGGTCTAGAAATTCCCTCAAGCAAAATTCATATCCCAGAGCCTAGTAATTATTTCCAATAATATTCCTCACATTAATACCATTTGTCTTTTAGTAACTGAGCTAACTTTCTGCTACTTAGGCCAAGGTGACTTGAGGAGAATACTCGCAGATATAAATGAGGGATTGCAAAGACCTCAAGCACTACATGCAAGAGGGAAGCAGTCAGTGGTTGTGGGAACCAGGTTGTACCAACCAGGGAGCTGATATTCCCAACCCTGCATTCAAAGACATCATGTTGGTAGCTTGAAATCGGGCATGGTGGGAGTAATTACACCACAGAAATCTGCAAATGCTACAAATCAGGTATTGCCCCCCATCCCTTGTAAGAGCCAGTTGTTAAACATTTACCAGCACACCACGGGAAGCTCCCTTTATTTTTAAGCTACCATTTAGTAGACACTGACTGTGCACCAGGCACTCTGGTAAGTGCCTTCCTCATGTTACCGCACCCTGCTCAGCAACCCCCAGACGGTGCACGGAACTTGTCAGAGTTCCCATCTCTCATCTCGCTGCCTCTTTCCTCCTCACCTAAATTTCCTGCAGTCCTTCTGCCTAGTTTTCCCTTCTCTCCTCACCCCACCTTTACTACCATCTCCCTAACAACTGACTCAGCTCTCCTGATGAAGCCTTTGCTGAATTTCTCAATAACGAAGTTCAACAAACCACCTACCAAAGAGAATTATCACTTCCTCTGTATCCCTTCCATGCCCTGTATAGTCTTACCTTGTGCAAGTTTATTATTTGGTGGAACTATATGAAAATGCTCATATTTAATCTTTTTTTATCTATAAAACATGGGAGTCATTTTAGGGTCAGTCCACTCTTCTTGGGAGAATTATATGTAAAGTAAAACTTTATCCCAGGAGTATGAGAAGTCAGCATGGCCCAAGCCTTTTTTCCTTAATTTTGTTTTCCTTTCTAAGGGACTAGGAGTAGCATTAGTAAAAGAGAACTTGAAGCAATTCTAAAAATTTCATTGAAATACGTGTCTAACAAAGTATTCATTCCACCACTCCATGATCCTCTGTTTATACACATGCAGCCCCGCCACAGGGGAAGGACTGATCGGAGCCATTTGCTTCAGCAGGGTGGGTGCAACAGGTTACACCCCCAGTAGAAACCCAGATTGTTAAGCAAGTTCTGTAAGAAAACACTAAGATAGTATCTATCAGACGCATACATTTTGCTATCAGCAAAGAATAAAAAGTCAAGAATACACCCTTGTTCACAATAAATTAGTCCCCATGGAACAATTTCTTCTTTATAACACTGGGAGCACAAAGTCTTACTGTGTTTCTAGAAAATTCCTCCTTGGTTCTGGAAGCCTGTTTTTCTGGATCACTTTCAGAAAGGATGTTTTATTAACATGCTCAGCCACATGAGAAGCAAATGCTGCCATTAACTCAGAGTCAAATTGCAAAAACATAACTTCTTCTACTGCCTGGACCAAAACTGTCATCAGACTGTTGGTTTGGCCATCATCATATTCCACCATTAGGCAGCATCCCACAGGCCATCTAAGTGGAGCACAAGGTTTTAGCTGGCTGCAGTATCCAAAGTCTACAGTCACTTGCCCTGATAACCAATTGTAACTAAGAAGGTTCTCACGTGAGAACTCCATTTGGGTTTTGAAAGCCTCAAGTTACCTTATCCATAAATTGCAATGCATTTTAGTGGGGCATAAAAATTACTCATGTTGAGGATAAAAAAGTTTCTCTTAATTATCAAAAACATATCATACACCCTTACAAATAGCTATAAAGGTAAATTAAAATACCAAAATCTGATTATCATGATTTTGTATTTGTACAGAGTCTCCAGAAATGTCCTACATGAGTAACTTGTACACAATTGCACTGCAATCTAGAGCAAAGGACAGTTGGCAACCATAATAGAAAATTCTGAGCATCTCTAAACTCAAGCTTTTTTGTTTTTGTTCATTTTTTTTCTCCCAGTTTTATTGAGGTGTAACTGACAAAAATAGTTGTATGTATTTAAGATGTACAATATGATAATTCGGTATACATATGTACTGTGAAATGATCACCACAATCAAGGAAATCCTGTCATTTGAGACAACATATTAATAGATGCATAGAGAAGACATTATGCTAAGTGAAATAAGCCAGACTGAGAAAGATTAAATACTGCATGATATCACTTACATATGAAACCTAAAGAAGATGAGCTTATAGGAAGAGAGAGTAGAAGGGTACAAACTTGCAGTTGTAAGATAATTAAGTCCTAGAGAGCTATTGTACAGCATGGTGACTATAGTTAATAATAATGTATTATATATGTGAAATCTGCTAAGAAAGTGGATCTTAAGTGTTCTCACCACATATTTAAAAAATGGTAACTGGCCAAGTGCAGTGGCTCACGCCTGTAATCCTAGCACTCTGGGAGGCCGAGGCGGGAGGATTCCTTGAGGTCAGGAGTTCGAGACCAGCCTGAGCAAGAGCAAAACCCCGTCTCTACTAAAAATAGAAAGAAATTAGCTAGACAACTAAAAATATACAGAAAAAATTAGCCGGGCATGGTAGCGCATGCCTGTAGTCCCAGCTGCTCAGGAGGCTGAGGCAGGAGGATTGCTTGAGCCCAGGAGTTTGAGGTTGCTGTGAGCTAGACTGACGCCACGGCACTCTAGCCCGGCAACAGAGTGAGACTCTGTCTCCAAAAAAAAAAAAAAAATGGTAACTATGTGAGAGGTGATGGAAATAATAAGCTGAAACTCTTAACAGGAAAGCTATTAACTATTTTAGAAAAAATAAAATGCATTCCACAACCACTATCATTGAAATTACACATCTTAGGTCCAAAGAATCTT
This sequence comes from Eulemur rufifrons, assembly GCF_041146395.1. NCBI lineage: Eukaryota > Metazoa > Chordata > Mammalia > Primates > Lemuridae > Eulemur > Eulemur rufifrons. The sequence goes on from NC_090989.1 coordinate 160,201,932, forward strand.
GGGCCTTCAAGCTAAGAAAGCTCTTGGGCAAAGACAAGTTGGTATTGTACCTGGGCTCGTATTTCCTAAAAGACAGTACAGAAGATTCTTTGTGTAGCTGAAACATAAACTTCCTAGGGAAACATTTCTGCCCATTACCAGCTTATCAAAGACCATCAAGAATGGGATCACACAGGATCTCCTTCTTGATTTGATTAAACTGTCATTAAGTGCCTGAGAGACGGTCAGTGGTCTGACAGCCTCTGACCTTAAAGCAACTCTAAGAGCTATTTGTGGAAGCTGGAGGAGACTGAATTTTTCTGGCTACTTTTGTAGTTTTTGACCTCTGGCTCAAAAGGGGTACAATTAAGTCTTACTCATCCTAATTAGGACAAACGGAAGAATTAGTTCTTACTTGAGAAAACCCCAATTATCAAGTTATGGTATACCCTCTAATTGTGTATAATTTTACAGGAATTTCATTAAAATCTGCATCAAACTTTTTAAATAACTTAAATAAAGTACCAACTGAAATGTTCCAGATATGATGAAAACACACATTCCGCTATCCAAATTGTATTTACGACAGATCAGGGGTTGAGTACACCCAGAATTGTCCCAATTATTTAGTGACTATTCTCTAGAAAAGAAGCATATTAAAAACAGAAAATACAAAGGTCAAATTGAAATCTTGGGAATAGAAATTGTAATACTCATTTACAACGGATTTAGGAGGATCATGGGAGTGCAGAAGGAAGGTACTTGGAAAGTGCTAACCGAATGCTAGCTCAAAAGAAGCTGACAGACTAACCTCAGGAAACTTATGCAGAGGACTTGGTGGGAGATAATTTTTATTGCCTTGGGGAAACATTCACAATACAACCCTAAGTGTATTAATCAGGTTGCTCTAAGTTCCATGAGGGCAGGGGTTGTATGTCTTGCTCCCATCAGAATACCCCATTTCCCAACACAATGCAGGCGTTCAAAAAATATTTGTAGACTGGATGCTACTGGATGATTTAATTTTACTTTTGTTCTGCTAACTCTATGTAAAGCCTCATTTTTGTTAAGAGATTCACAAACATTTGTAAACTAGTTCCCCTGAAGTTTTCAACATGACATATACATTTAATTAGATGCACATTTTGAAAACCTTGGAAAATCTTCACAGTCACATCAATAAAATCTAACCTTGCCCCCAACAGAGCCACTCATACTCAGCAAGAAAGTTTTTTTATTTTTGAAGAATGGGGTGTGTGTGCGTATGTGTGTGTGTGTCTCATTATGAAGCCACAAAGCTGGATTTAAGTTGTCTTTGAATTCTATTTCTTCAAAAGTATTTTCACATGAACTCTTTTAACACTCCATAAAACTCTGCCCTCTCCTAATGTAACTGCTTGACTCGTGTAGAATCTCCTCTTCTTTGGACAAAAAGCAGATCTAACCCTTACTATCTGCCACCCAGGCATCAACTTCTCCTTCATAAAGGAAATTAGCAAGAAATATCGTAACCAGGTTTCATCTGATTTTATTTTTCAGGCCACAGACAATCAAATGCTTGATCAGAGCAAGCAGAAGCCTGTGTTCCATAATTGTGTATGACAATACTTATAATTGCTATGGAAATTTTCCTCATTAAGCCCATCTGCAAATTTTTGTCCCCAAGTCCAGGGTGCTCTCTTAGAAAGGGGAGTATCCTTTTACAATTTGGGTTACTGGAGTACATTGCATTCTGAGCAGGACCCCAATTACTCCAGCATCTGATTAATGTCTGTCCAAACCCTTGCTCCATAACAAGACCCTCTATAACTCAGCTAACCACCTAACAACCCACATCATTAGGGCCCATTATCTTTTATAATGTTGATTCTTGGTATCCAAGGGCTGTGGTTCAGACAGACTATTTAAAGGCATTAAAATAACAACCGCCTTGCCAGTTGTGGGCATGGCCACCAGAACTACCATTAGGTCACAAGGCCAGATGCAACAGACTAAAAGGCAGAGGGAACACCCACTTAAGCAAACAAATCCACTTGTGTCCTAGAGACCACTGGCCAGCAAATTCCACGGGTATGGAGAATCAATAGGTGCTAATAGAGATGATAGCACTCCAAGTTCTTTGCCTAACTCTATTCAATTGATCTCTTACATTTTATCTTCTTTCTTGTCAAATTTTATCTAGGACAAGCCTTAAAATTTTTAAGTCTCAGACAAGTTTCATCTCTTTTTTTTTTTCTGGCCATAAGAGTCAACACTACAAAAATCACACACCGGGCTTCTTACAGCAACTGCTACTCACTGCTCTTCTTTCATGTTAACCTGTGACTCTGAGTTCACTATGGACTAGGTATCATTGTTGAGCTCTCTCTACTTAGGCACTGTTAGGAACATTGCCCGTTCTCATAAAAATAATTCATTTTACAAATACGAACAGGGGTCAGGGAATGTTAAGTAACTTTCTCAAAGTCACACAGCCAGAAAGAAGCCAAAGCCAGGGACTGAACTCAGGTTTCTCTGACACTCCGATTCATGTTCTTAACCATCACACTACATAGTCTCCAAAGCTTTGAGGTCTTAGCATTTATACTAGACATTCTCAACCAGTAGTTCCCAGTTTTCCAAGGATGAAAACACCTTTCCAAGGACAAAATAACATTTTGTAAGTCAATATACTGTGAATTTAAATAAAAGCCTAAGCCCCCCTGCCAACTGAACAGACCCCCACTTGACCAAGGAGATTCCAGAGAAACCTTAAAACTGAGTTCCTAGCCATTATGGGATGCGAGGTCAGACCCGTCTCATCATCCCCCTCCTTTGCTAACAGCCGTCAGGCTTTCTTCCCTAAGAGTTAAACAGAAATCCGTGATCTCCTCCTCCCTTTCTGAGGTTTTGGCACTACAGCTGACCAGCATTCTTTCCTGATAAGAGACCACCAACCATGGAGTGATTCTAACCAGTCTAGGGAAGATGTACAGTAAGGGTTTTTGTGTCCTCTGCTTCACTTTTTGATGCCAGAGGGCCAAAAATTCCACTCTCAGATTATGCTAAGGCCGCCATTTTCTACACATGGACCCCTAAAAGGGACATGAAGCTCAATTGCACATGTGCGTGTTTCTCCTTTCATACATGTTCATGACTCTTCCTGTAGCTTATTAAATATGTAGACTCGGCCACTCTCACTCATCATAAATTTCTGTTCCTTTACTGTTTCCCTAAAGTATATGTTTCCGGCTTCTGGCCAGAGGCTCTGCTTCCCAGCCTGTCAGAACGGCCACCTACAGGCTGCAACTCTTTGTGAGAAATAAAGGTCTCTTTTCCAAATTTATGAACCTTGTCATGTCTTCAGTTGACAATATGAAGAACTTAGCATAGTTCTAACACATACTAAACATCCAAGAAATGTTTAGGTGTGTTACCATTGTAGTATTGTTGTGAAGAAACACAAGATAGCACTGTACTTTTAAGATAGATTGATAACTATGATTACAAAGTAATTAATTTTGTAACCGTCATAACAGCTACATTCATTTGGAAAAAGAAAAGGAGTACTGTATACACATAAAAGATACTGCATATGATTTTCTGGGCACAAAAAAAATACTTGTAGCACATATGTATATGCGGACCTTGTAAAACACACACACACACACACACACACACACACACACACAGATGAGGAATCCTCTTGAGGTCCTAACTTTTCACTGAATGGTATTCCTGAAGATCCCCCTAGCAGTCCTCCTCCTCCCATTTCTGAACAGTGCAACCATAGACACACCAACTGGATTTTCACGTTATATATATCTTTGCTAATTTCACCACTTCTAACATATTTAAGTTCTTGCCTAGGCTGGGATTTATATATATGTGACACAGCTATAGAAATCAGCCTATCACCAAAATATAATAATTTCTCCCATGTGCCAATAATAATTTAATTAGTAATTAGAATAAGAGGGTGGAGATAAGCAAAATGAAGACTGGCTTGAAGGAGAGAGGTAAAGCATTTAGCATATGAGAAATAGGAGATAAGAGTACTATCATTAATTGTTGCTCTCCCTGTTATGAAAAAAAAACCTCTATGTTTGAGGTGACATCTTTATAATATCTATTTCAATTCAAGACTAAGGATTATTTTTAATAAAATTTTCCCTGATTATAAAAGTAATTATGATTACTTTTGATAACAGAAAAAACACAAAATATTTTAGGGAAAAAAAGTAATCACCATGCCTCTACCCACACATCGTAACTAGTGACATTTTCATGCACTTCTACTCAGTCTCTTACCTATGTATTTATTTTCCTAACTATTTATAGATCTGTTTATATTTCTGTAGTTATTGATAAACTAAAACTGGGATCATATGACATATAAAGCTTAGATTCTGCCTTTTTCATTTAGTACTATATAGTGAGGTATTTCCCATTAACTATTCCTTGAAAACATTATAAGTAATAGTATTAAAATATTCCATCTCATGGGCTTAAAGGACCTTAAATGTCATAATTACTTTTTATTATCATTTAGAAACATGAATATAGAGCTGAAAGAAGATAAATTTTCTCAAGAAGAAAAAAGTTTTTAAAAATATTTTATATGGTGTTAAATTATTTGGTAAACAACAAACAGGATATATTCTAACCTCTGCACCATGAGATTAAGGACCTTTTCTGTCTCATCCACCATGATATCATCAGGATCTAGAAGAGCCCCTGACACAATGAGTATTTATTTAAAGGGAAGAAAAAAACACGTGGTTAAGCATTGGAGTTTGGAGGCTATACTTGCAGAGTTTGTACACTGTGGCAGTATAGAAGACTCAATTCCCCAATTGCTGTGAGCTGCCACTAGATTAAATGGAGATCAAGAAGGGCTTGCACATGTAATTGTGTCTTACTGTCTCACAGATGGCATTTTTACTAAGTGTAAACTGCTTCCATTTTGCAGCGTGCAAACTAGCTGGCAATACAGCAAAGTCATTTGGGGTAATTTGATCCCCAAAATGCATGAAGGGTTTATCAGATCCAGACAATGTAGGAATAAACTGATGCATCTTCAACCAGATTTTCGAATCAATCTCTTCTGGAACATAAGCTTGGGCAGAATAAAATTTCCATGATTCATCCTACCATATCATAAAGATGTCATAGGGACTGCCACAAATGGACTATTAACTATTGCTAGGTATATTAAGTTGGTTCTTTCTGATTAAAAAGATGGTGATTCTAAAATTCATAGAGATTCTAAACAAATATTTAAAAATAAGGGCCAGGAGTGGTGGCTTACACCTGTAATCCCAGCACTTTGGAAGGCCAAGGCCAGAGGATCTCTTGAGGCCAGGAATTTGACACCAGCCTGGGCAACACAGCAAGACCCCATTTCTACAAAAAAATTTTAAAAATTATCCAGGCATGGTGGCTCACGTCTGTAGTCCCAGGTACTTGAAAGGCTGAGGCAAAAGGATCACTTGAGCCCAGGAGTTTGAGGTTGCAGTGAGGTATGATCATGCCATTGTAGTCCAGCCTGGATGACAGAGCAAGACCCTTTTATAGAAAAAATAATTTTTACAAAAAGAAAAACAAAAGAAACAAGCAAAGGGCACATTCAAAGCTCTCCAGCAGGAAAGAAAGTACCTGGTTAGTGGCACTGGGATGGAAACTACTTTACAGTCAGAGGGCCCAACCATTAGATAAAGCTAAGAGCTTGGATGTTGAATAGAGAACTGAGTTCTCTGATACTGACGTTACAACCAGGCCAGGGGCAGGGGGTGGAATAGGCAGGCTGGGAAATTGAAGGATGGCCACAGCCTTGGGTACTAACCCCCTTAGGAACTCAGGCTCAGAAAATGAGGTGCCTGATGATGAAGTTGAGCCCAAGAGTCCATTTCTGCCCTCCATCCAGTTTCTACAGTGCAGCCAGGTAGTCCAATCTGATCGCTCCCCTCCTCTGCTTAAACCCTTCAAAGGCTCAGTGCCTAATGGATCAAGCCCAGCCATCTCAAGGCAGCAATGGAGGCCTCTGCCATCCTGCCCAGCCTCCTTTCACATCACTCCCCTCCCTCTCTCGCTAGCTTCAGAGCCTCACTGATTTCAGCTCCTCGAGAGTATCATTGGTACTCTTCCCCGTCTCAAATCTTCACCCCTGCTCTGCCTCCCACCTATTTGCTTCTCTCCTCTCTACCTGTTGGTCTCTGCTCAGGTCTCCAAGATGCCTTGCTCCAGCTCTCAGATGGTTGTGGTCTCCTAATATACACTGAACTACTCCTTCGGTCACATTCCTTATCCTGGAAATTTCTTTTGAGCTGTCCACCTTGCCTTTTAGACTGTAAGTTCCATGACAACATAGACCATTTCTGTCACTTCATCGCTCTATTTCCAATGCCTAGCAGGGTGTGCAGTACATAGCCAGTGCACAGTATATATTCACTAAATAAGTGGACAAATAAACTATCTTGTTCCTCTTTCAAAGGGACTCAGAAGGAAGACCACTGGGTCTTGCCCCAAAGCTGACTCTTCACCCTAACAAATGGTGTCAGTAAGCCCAAATATCATCTTCCTCATTTTTAACCTATACATAAGCACCAGGTACAGGCTTCAGAGAATTCTCAAGCCAGTTGACCATGAAAAATACAAATGAAATGTTCATAAAATCATGGCATGTCAGCTCCTTCAGACAGAGGAGCATTGCTCTGTGCAGTTGAGGGGAGCATATTTCCCCTCTTACTTCACCCTTGACAACACACTACAGTATAAAAATATATACTGTAGACACAAACAAACCTGAGCACAAACCTTAAAAGTACTATTACGATCAACAGACATTTTCCCAACATCATTAGTGGGACATATGTAAACACATATTGTAGTACATTAAATTGCAAGTAAAATTCTGGTCCTATTTCTTCCTCCTAATTAACTGACAATAGTTCTCTTTTGTGCAAGAGTGAACTACCTGGAGGCTGATAAATCAGACATATAAGAAGAGAACTTGGCAAAGGACTCTATTCAGTTGCTATGGAGATGTGCATTTGTGTTTCCTTTAATAAAAGTTATTATCCATGGGAAAAACGATTTGTTGAGCCTATCTAATTGAAAAAAAGCGAACACGCCAAAAATGGCACAGCTTAATACTTATGACTCAAAATCTGTTTCTAAGCCTGGAGAATGCATATATAATAGGGATAAACTGCTTTTACATAATTTAATTATTGCCTGATGGCATATTCTTGAGGGAATCTGCATAGATGTGCTTTGTACTAAATACATTTTTGCTCTAAACTGAATACAATGCATCCACACTGTAGGTGTGGGCTTTTACTTTGTGCTTAAGTTACCCTATTGGACATTCCTTAGGAAATTCCACAACTGAAGACTCAAAATTAAATTACGCTAAGTAAACTGTCAAAGCCAAAAATCTCCATTAAATGCAGAAATCTTGGATAAACCTCTGTCCCTTTTCAGTAAATGTTATTTTTGTTTATGTCTCATCTTTCAGGTTTGCATATTATAAAAACTAACATCAACATGAAAATTATTTGACCAACTGCACTCATCCCTGATATCCAACTAACATTTACTACAGGATACCCAGTATACATGTTTGAGCATCTACAATATGACAAGACCATTACATATACTGATACTTTAATCTTTATAGCAACCCTACAAATTAGATGTTCTTAGTTCCATTTTACAGAAGTTGAAACTGAGAAACCAAAAGTTTAACTCATACATTCTCAAGAGGGGAGTTATAACCAGTAAAGGGCAAAAATTAGTTCTTGGGGCATGAAAAAACCATAGATATTATAATGGTTGGCCCTCCAAAGCTAACCCCTACTCCATAAAATCTTATTGTCAGTATTTAATTTCTCTCATTAGGCAGAATTTAAATTTAATATGGTTTTTCTTCTTAGGTGGGACAATAAGGAAAAAAAGATTCAGAAACAAGGACCTAACCTCTTGCAAGTGATGGAGCCATTCAAGAATTTATTAAATAGACATTTGGGGAATGTCTGTGGGCAGGCACTGTGCTAGCGGGGCCTGGGTGTGCAGTGGTGAACAAAGCACACACACACCCTGAGACATGCACATGGGTCCCAACGCTTCCAGCCCCAAGAGGGATACAAATGTAAAGCAAATCACCACACAAGTAAAGATGCCATTACAAACCATGAAGACTGCCCTGATAGAAACACAGGGTGCCGAGAGGTCAGAAACTGCCTCTTTACAGAAGTGACTTTAGGCTGAGACCTGAAGGGCGAGAAGGCTCAAGTGAGGCAAAGAACAGCGGGAAAGAGTACTGGGCTCAGAGAACCCACCAGAAAGGCCATGACACCTTGAAAACCAGGGAGGTAAGAGACTGGTTGTTCCCTGAATTCAGGGATATTATTGCTTCATTGGCTTAATGGCCAAAGACTGTAAGCTCCAGGTTCAAATCACAGCTTTACTGCTGATAATCTCAGGCAACTTTTTTCATCTTGCTGGGCCTCTGTTTTGGCCATTGTAAAGTAAGGATAACATTGTCCACACATGGCTGTTATGAGGATTAAAATGAAAATTATGGAAGGTGCCTTGTATATGGTAAAAGCATTAAAAAATTGGATGCCTATAATGATTGTTTACAACAAACAAAAGCAGACCCCTCTGGAGGGCATGATAAAAAACACTGGGGCCGGGCGCGGTGGCTCACGCCTGTAATCCTAGCACTCTGGGAGGCCGAGGTGGGCGGATCGTTTGAGCTCAGGAGTTCGAGACCAGCCTGAGCAAGAGCGAGACCCCACCTCTACTAAAAATAGAAAGAAATTATATGGACAGCTAAAAAATATATATAGAAAAAAAAAATTAGCCGGGCATGGTGGCGCATGCCTGTAGTCCCAGCTACTCGGGAGGCTGAGACAGGAGGATCGCTTGAGCTCAGGAGTTTGAGGTTGCTGTGAGCTAGGCTGATGCCACGGCACTCACTCTAGCCTGGGCAACAGAGTGAGACTCTGTCTCAAAAAAAAAAAAAAAAAAAAAAAAAAAAAAAAAAAAAAACACTGGGTCTGGCCTCCATTCACAGGGCCACTAACTACCTGCTGTTTATTCTCTGTAACATCTTAAACTGTGATTAAGGGGCTTATGCAGATAAGACCAGCAGCACACACAGGGACTTTCTAATTGTGGTCATTTCCAAACATTGTAAGTCTGCACTATCCCCAGGCTCTGTTATATCATGCTATTCTGCATTTCAGAAAAGATTTTCCAACATTCTCATTCCACGAAATGCTCTATGACAAACAGCTTACAGGGACAAATGCTTTTGGAAACACTGCCTACTATATGGGTCCTCCAGGATTTTGGCTGCAAGCCAAAAATTGGTGACTAAACCAGAAATGCATTGATAGGTTATAGGGCAATTCACAGGATCACTGAGAGGGATAGAGAACCAGGCTGAGATCCCTCACAGCTAGAATCATGACCCCAAACACACCACAGAACTGTTTCCTCACTCAGCACCACCCCTGCAGCTGGCACGCCTATCCCAGCCATCACCAGACACTGACACTGGACAATGTCTCGGGCTCCACTGCAATTGCCGTAGGGCCTGTGTGCTTCAGACTTCACCAGTGTCACTGGCTGCTATTCAAATTCATGGGGTAGTGTATCTGACTGGCAGAGCCAATGTCACCTGCTGAGGGAACAGCTGCATGGGAACTTGGAAAGTAAGAAGTGGTATTTCCCACCCACTTGGGGGGAGTCAAGTTCTGCTTCCTATCAAGACTCTCAAGGCAGAGAACTCCCTCCACCAACTATAGAAAGGAAGTTCTGATACTAAGAGGAAAAAGAGATGAATATCTATTACCTCAATGAGCTCCAAGTATTTTAATCAGGTACTCTCATCAATAAAAATAATTGAGTATGCACTCTTAATATATGTGCATATATTTATAAATTAAATATATATAATATTCTAATGCTATGATAGATGAAGCAGCCTGACAGAAGCCAAACATATAAACAGACATCTGTTAGAATCACACAGTGAAGTAAAGAATTTCAAAATTCATAATTTAATTTGATAATCTGGCAGCTGTTACTAAGATTCTTTTTTTCCCCCTCTGCTTTTTGTCAGGCTAAATTAGGCACTGACTAAGCATTAGCAAGCAAGTGTCAATAATGCAGAAGCCACCCACTTCTGCAAAACCGGGAACTGGATTCAATGTTATTCTCTTGGCTTTGGTTACAGAAGTTAAGGGATGTTATTTCAGAGTCTACAAAAGTTATCAGCTCATGGAAAAAAACATTAGTAACTGTTGTTTATTGATTTTATTTATGTAGCATGCCCTGAAGAATACTCACAGGTGCTTTACAGAGAGTCCTGCACAGTTGCTTTGCAACCTCCTATAGAAGAGAAAACCAAGGCCATACGGGTTATGGACTTGCCCAAAGCCACATTCAATTCCAAGGCATACTCCCTACCTCCATGGGAACATCCTGTCATTTCTGCACAAAAGCTAAGAAGCATTTCAAAATTTCTGAAACAATCTACACAACAGTACAATGAGAAACTCTATCATCTTCTAATTAAAAAATAAAAATTAAGGACACAAGAAGTTATGATGATGCAGATAATTCACTCATTGGTGTAACAGGAGATATTATTTTACCGTCACGTACTATCAAGAGTGTAATAAAATGTTTTTAGTAATCAAAGACAATGTTGCTAGCAACCCATCACTGGACTCAAGATGCTAAAAATCATTGAGGGTGCTGAGAATGGCAAATAATGCAAAAAGGTATCCTGGTTGGAAGGACAGAGCAGCTCATGGTCACAGACTATATCCTTTGTTTATGTACTTCTGAGTAATGTCCACAACATAGAGTTGAACCCAGGTACCCGAGTCCTTTTAGTTCAGCCATACTACATTCCTCTAGTTTCCCATACAAATAATTTCTTTCTCTGACCTTTTGCAGATGATGTCCCACTGCGTGGAGGACCACGGACACACACAGACACCAACAACAACAATACCATCACCACCATCTCCTGTCCTGCCCATCATCCATTGGCCAACTGCTACTTTGCTCTTTCAGTTATCAATTGCAACATCACTTGGTTATGGAGGCTTTGCCTGACTGCTTAAAATAAGCTTGGTCTATAATGCTCTGTCCTTCTTCCTGAACCACCATCCTACACTTTTAACTACTTATCTAGTTGTTGGCTTCCCCCTTGAATGGAAGGTCAGAAGACAGTCACCGTGTTGATCTTTTTCTGCAATGAATTCTCTACCCTTCACCCATGGTAAATGCACAACAAATACTGAATGAATGGATGGATGGATGAGTGAATGCAGCTGCTACAACTAGATGCACAATGTATCACAGTCATATCATTTCTATGGTTCATATAAACACACAAAAGCCCCCTAGCCATGACATGTCAAATGGAAAAAAGGAAGACCTCTAGACAGACTCCCACAATCCTCGCCAAATTTTAGGCAATGCCCAAATCTTTTCTCCACCTGAGGAACAACCAGTTCCCAGAACAAGCTGGCGTCTGATTGAGGTCATCATACTTCCCCTCTTCCTCGTGTCTTCCCACTGAGCAGCCATCTCCCAGGTGGGTGCCTCTTACCGTGCAAGAGAAAGGAGGACAGACACAGGGCCACCACAGACCCAGCTCGGCGAGAGGGATTTAACTGGTTTCCTCCCAAACAAGGCAGCCAACCGTGTCTGTTGATAACTGGGCCTCTGGAATCTGAACTGTCCTTATCCTCTTCACATTTCATTTTTTTCAAAGGAATCTTTGTGCCTAAAATGAAGATTTTGAAAACCAGAAACAGAGCATCCAAGTAGGTCAGTATGAATGATCCCATTTGAGGAGATTCCTTTGCTGGGAAGGCCAGGCTTGCTGGCGTTGTAGTGGGATCCCTGTTAATCACTGTCCCCATTTCACACCATACAGATCCAATTATGCCTCCTAGAGGGAAAAACATTTTCCCAAAAACCAATGCACATAAATTGAAGGCGACACATGCTAGGAAGTGGCGGCCATGTTGTCAAATGGACAGGGGACAGAGTGATAAAAGGACAACAAACTCAAGGGCTACCAGAGAAAATAGAAAAAAAATGGCAACCAATAATTGACCTAGCAGGATAACCACACTGTTCCTACTGACATGTGAGCCTTGCAGTTTACATAAATCTCCCCTTTTCCTCAACCTGCTGCTGCTTGGCACCCACACCTGAGCTACGGCAGCTCTCATTGGCATCTCTCTGTAGCCCTGGTGATACTCAGAGAGCCAACACTTCACCTGAGAGTCCTTCCTCCTTGAGTGATCATTTCTATGCTAAAAATCACTTGCAGTATTTTCCTTTCCATTAAATACATTTTTAAAATGTATTCTACAAAATGTCATCCCTGGAAGTCAAAAATTGCCAAATATACATGTTAATTCACCTACATCCTTCTGTTTTATATTCTTAGATAGATTTAAGGCAATAATATGTAAAGAGATATCTGTAGCAACTTGAAATATGAAGAATGGAAAGTGATATACAGATTGTAAAGTTTTTGTATGTTCACAATGTGTCAATTAGATTTACTAAGTAATATGTAGATATATCCACAAAGAGTTGCTCATCATCATATTTTTAGATTCAGATCAGCAAAAATGCTCAAGTTTAGCATAGCCAAGGCTTGCTGGAGTGTGGGAAAGCAAGCCCTCTCACACTCTGTGGGTGGATGTCTGAACTGGCACAAGTCGTTTATGTGGGAATGTGGCAAACTTTTAATTGACTGGCACACCAATCCCCTGCTAGGAATTTACCCAGTGAATTATATACACAAGGGCCTTAGTGTTTATATTAAAAGCATGCCTACAGCAGCATTATTTATCTCACACACACACACACACACACACACACACACAAACACAAACACCCAAATGTCCAAATCTGGAATAAAGAGGAAACAGGAAAGATAAAAACGACCAGAAGCTCTTCAAGTTACAGCTTAGGTGGGGGTGAGGAGATTTTCACAGCAATGGGAATAGGGAGGGCAGGATAAGAGGAACCAGGAGGTGAGGAGTGTACCTGTTTATCATAGTAAGGAAATACTGCCACAGTCTATTTATCCTTCTTAGAATCCTCACATTCCCCTGCCCCCACTTCAGGCTTCTGCCCCCTGGCTAGGTTCTCTAGTAAAATCTCTGAAGATTTGGTCCCCTCTTTCTGCATGCCCCTCCTTTTTTCCCATTTGTTAATTGCTCCAAAAGAAACCCTGAACCTATCAGCATACCACTAAGAAAAAAAAAAGAAAAAGCTTCATCTGACATCCCAAAGCTGGCTTGGCACTCAAACTAGGCCATGTTAATCTTCAGTTGTACATAAAAATTACACAGAACACTAACTTTAGACAAGGTTACTCTGAGACCACGATAAAGTGAGACGAAACAAGGCCACATTATAATTTTGCCTAAGCACCGGCAAAATCACTGTGCCCCCCCAAAAATACCAAATATCCCCCACACTTGGCTAAAATAAATGATTGCTTATTTACCAATGACAATTTTATCTTTGCTCTACTCTGTCATTACAGATAACATTTATTGAGATAATCATAGAATTGTGACCACTTTCCAATCTATACAGCAAAACCCTACTTCCTTAGTCCCTTGACTGAATCACCCAATCCAAGCCCAAATCCTAAAATAGGCTTTTTTCTAACACCCTCTTACTGAGGGTCCCCATAGTGCATGTTCTCCCTCACTGTAATGAGTAATACAACCAACATGTTCAACAACAGGTGTGTTCCTGGTGATAATTGTTTAGACAGCATTGATACTAACATCAAGGGAAAGGAAGCCCTGTGTTCTAAAGGAAAACAAGATGTCACCCTATTGATGCTTCTAGCCCACCAATGACCAGGCAGACAATCACTCTTCCCCAACTCACAGGGCTCCAGCTGGAACTTCACATCCTCAGATCCGGCAGTCTGCCTTTCTGAACACCAGCATTTATGGAAACCAGAACTGTGCCTCATGTAATTGCATCACCTTTCTGTTTACTCAACTCTTACTGCAACTGAGATGCTTTCTACTATCTTTCTAATGAAAATATGTAATATTTTAGCCAGTTAAAGGCCTAGGACCCTACTCAAAAGATACTTATAATCTGCCCCAACACATAAATTACCAACCTACAAAAGATTTCATGACCTGTTTCTCACTTATGATTGTTCCTATAAACAATTAAGTCTCACTTGGTAAGTCAGAGAAAATACTTCCAGCCCACACGCAAAAAAAAACTGTTTCTGTTTGGTTTGTTTTAAATTAATCCTTTGCAAGCTCCCTGGGTCAGGAATCATTTCTTGTTTACCATCATTTCCTCAGCACCTAGTAGTGTTAGAAACATAATAAAAGCCAAAACATTTGCTAATATTTTGTAGGTGTATAAAATTAAAAGTACATGAAAAATAGTTATAGAAAGAGACAAAAGAGATATAAAATGGTGAAAGTTTAGAGGGATGATGAGATAGATAGCCTAAGGTACTATGGGAAAAACAAAAAGGTCTCCATCCTGACCCCAGGCTACCCTCCCAGCTAGTGGTCAGGGAGGAAGAGCATATAAACAGCCCTATCCAGAAGTCCTAGGCTCACCAGCTCTCTTCTCCATCCCAATCCTAACATCCTTTTTGGCAACCTCCACCTTCTTATGGTAGACTAATCCAAACTCCTTGGCCTCTTATTTTTGACCTCCTCATCTCCAATAATCTTTTCATTTGCTCTATTGCAATCATGCCCATGATTATTCCCAAGACATTGTCAGCACCAAAGACTGCCCCAAGCTTAAAACCTTCATGCAAACATCCAGCTCTTTAGCCTCCCCTATCCTCCAGCTCAACTACCTCCACCTCATCATGACCTCCAACTCATGGTCCCTACCACTTCCTCACCAGCCCTCCCTGGGCATCCCCCCACTGGACCCGCTTGGATTCCAAGTTACTCATCATAACCAGTCCTTTGAAAACATCCTCAT
Organism: Eulemur rufifrons; assembly: GCF_041146395.1. Lineage (NCBI taxonomy): Eukaryota > Metazoa > Chordata > Mammalia > Primates > Lemuridae > Eulemur > Eulemur rufifrons. Next base: position 160,216,932 of record NC_090989.1, read on the forward strand.
ATCCTTTGCTCCTCTCGTCCCATAGCGTTCACCTCCATTCTTAATTTTAAATACATACACAGTGTATTCTGCTACAAAATATGTTTTCATAAAACCAATTAGCTCAAATGTGATTGGTGAATGAGTAAGGGAATGAATGTAACGTGGAAGCTGTATTGGTTCATAAGCAATTTTTCTGAAGCAATGGGGAGTAAGTATACAGGAGCAGACTACAGCCTCCAACAAGAAAGAAAGGAAATAGCTCTCAGATTGACTAAAACTCTTTCATTTCTTTCTTTTTTTTTTTTTTTTTTAGTAAAAAATGCCTCCAGCGTGTGGCATTCCCTCCCTACGGAGCCACACCTCAGCAATACTGGCTCTCATGCTGTAGCAAGTTGTACTTCTCCCTGTGCCTCCCAGACAGGAGGGCTGGCTAAGCTCTACTTCCATCTGCACTGCCTCAGCGCCCAAAAATTCACATTTCCATCCTACTCGTTTTTGTGCACTTTTATTATCTCATGAGATATGACAATACCATGAGATGGCAAGGATGTGGCACAACTGGAACATTCGTATGGTGTTGGTGGGAATATAAATCAGTACAACCACCTTGGAAAACTATTTGGCAGTATCTACTAAACTACCTTGTGACCCAGCAATTCCAGCCAAGAGCAATGAGCAAAGATGGCCACCAAAAGATCTGTACAAGAATGTTCATGGCAGCATTACATATAATAAACAAAAACTGAAAACGACCTCAATGTCATCAACAGGGAGCTAGATAAACAAGTTTTGGTATATTCATACAATGGAATATTATACAATAATAAAACATAAATTACTGATACAACAATGTGGAAGAATTTCACAGATAGCATGTTGAGAGAAGAAGTCAAACACAAAATTCATTTATGTGAACTCCAAGGACTGGCAGAACAGTGGTTCCCTCCAGGGGACAAAACTGACAGGGAGGGGCATGAGGGCTCTGCTGGGGACAGGAAACTTCCTATATCTTGACCTGAGTGGTGATTATATAAGTGTAAACATTTTTTCTTTGTTAATTTTTTAAACTGTGGTAAAATATATGCAATGTAATATTTATCACCTTAACCATTTTAGGTGTACGGTTCTGTGGCATCAAGGACATTCACCTTGTGCAACCACCACTACCATCCATCTCCAGAACTTTTTACAGCTTCCCAAACTGAAATTCCGTACTCATTGAACAATAATTCTCCATCCTCCCCTTCCCGATGCCAGCCCCCTGGCAACGACCACTCTACCTTCTGTCTCTGTGAATTTGACTAGTCTAGGTACTTCATACAGTATTTGTCATTTTGCCACTGACTTATTTCACTTGGCATAATGTCAATTTTCATCCATCTCTAGCTTATGTCAGAATTTCTTTCCTTTTTAAGGCTGAATAATATTCCACTGTGTGCACATACTACCTTTTATTTATCATCTGTCAATGGACATTTGAGTTGCTTCTACCTTTTGGCTACTGTGAATACTGCTGCTATCAACATGATGTACAAGTATCTGCTTGAGACTCTGCTTCCCATTCTTTTGGGTATGTACCCAGAGTGTATAAAAAATTATTTTAAATTCATCAAAGTATATGTTTAAGATGTGTAAACTTTACTGATTTGTACACTAAACGTTAATAAAAGTATGAAAAAACTATACAGCAAGTAAAAAATATATCCCCCAAAACATGTTCCAGCTGTGCATAGATGCCTGCTTGGGCTGTCTATGTTTTCAGCAGGGGGTGGGAGGGGGTGGGTAAGGGGGTGCCAATTATTGTTTTTGTTAGTGCTTTGGTTATAATGTGCACAGGTATTGAACAATCTGCACCAATCCTATTTTTCCCACAAGTCCTAATACTTTTACTGCATGGTTTCACAGAATGAATTTTTAGGACTTAATGCGTTTTGTTATAATACTTAACATATATGCAACATGAACTTATTTATTGAGTGCCTATCATGTGCCAGGCATTATTTCTATTTATTGAGGATACATCAGTGAACAAAACAGACCCCAAAACAGCCCTGCTTTTCAAGGGCTTACATGCTATTAAATTTTTGTAAATTGGTGCAGATACTCATGTGTTTATCACCAGTTCCCCCACTGTACTATAAACTCCATGACGGCAAGGTCTGCCCTGTGTCTAGCCCGAAGCACAGTGCTTTACACACAGAAGGTGCTGCTGCCATTCTTATAGCATTTTTGGCCAAGCCCTGGATTTTACAGATAAAGAAAGGCAGTTTCCGAGAAGTGATAATAGCCTCCCAAGTCACACTGTGAGTATCAAAGCTGAATAGAATCTGGGTCCCCCAGGTCTCCTCTAGGACCCTCTCCAGTACTGGGCAAACGGCAAGGACTAAAGATACCCAGGTACAATACTTCAACACAATATCCGAAGGGGTTTTAGTCTTTGCTCAGAGAATCATTCAAAAAGAAAACCAAAAACCATAGTAAGAAGCTAAAGCAATCAAAGAAGATGTGGCAGTCCCTGATGATTTTCCCAGAATGTCCCTAGTCTTATCATGAAGCTTACTGATAACTTAGGCAGAAAACATGATGCTGACTGAGACATCTCTGATGATAAATGGAAAATGAGAATAAAACTTGATGGTGCATGGAATTAAGAACATTCCAATTAGTGCATGGAATTAGGAACACTCTGAGGCTAAGCTCTAAAAGCTCTATGGGTTGGGACATTTTTCCTTTGAGTGACAAATATCCAGTCTTATGATGATGTTTACTGATAATTTATGCAGAAGACATGATGCTGACTGAGACGTCTCTGATGATAAACAGAAAATGAGAATAAGCTTCATCATTTTTAAATAGTGTTTATCATACTATTGAGCCTTACATTTATTAAGCAAAATAATTTAACACATTGGCCATTTGAAAGGGTGATAAAAACATTTTTGAAACCATTAGTGAATATGGCAAGACAGTATCCTTGTATTACATAGTAAAGTGGTTTTTAAAATCATACAAATTATTTTAGAGTAATAGGGTACTCCCTTAGGATCCTTGAATTCAAAGTCACTGGGTAAGAAAAAAAAAAAACCTCCATAAATTACAATTGCCAGAATTATGGATGTAATAAAATATTATCTTATTTATACATAGAACTAAAGGTAATTAATGCTTTGCTTTTTAGAAGCCTTTTATTGCTAAAGTAGGAAAATATAAACCAAAAATTGTGTTGAAAACCAAAATCAGTACAAATACCATTCAAATGTTCTTTGCCACTTCTCCCAGCATCTCAAGGACACACGCTGTCTCTTACATGGATTATTGCAATAGTTTTTACCCAAATGACATTTCACCCAAATGATAATAACAAAATTAAAAACAAGGTACCAACAACAACATGCATCAGGTGCTATGTACCATGCCATGAGTTTTATCCTCTCTTAATCCTCACCCTAAGAGGTAGGAACTATTATTACTCTCATTTTACAGATGTAGAAACTGAAGCTTTGATGTTTTTAAGTTAGTTGGAATTCAAACCAGGATGGTACAATTCCAGGGCTCATGCCCTTAAGCACTGTACCATATACATATTGCAGCTTCTGCTCTGATGCCAGATTAGTTCTCTAGAACATGGTGCTCCAATACCTTGAAAAACTTCTTCTGCATTAAAAAAAAAAATTATTTTACTGAGTAGTATTTGAAGCCCTCCCTGCCCTGACCCCACACCTGTCTTTCAAGAGCAGTCTCTGACACTTCAATCATTGAACTGAGCATTCTTTTCTCAATATACAACAGATTTCCCAAGCTTCACCTGTGTGCACACTATTCTTTTAGGAATGCCCTATCAATTCATCTCTTCCAGACAAAGCCCAGACCATTTTCTGAGACCTAGTGCCAAAGCCACCACCAGCCATTGTGGCGTTCCCTCAACTAACTGTGCATGTGGTATAGCATCTCTGATTAGATACCTTGTATCTGAACATTCCAATCAGAACTCCATGAGTCCATGACATAAGTGTACACAATGCATTATAAATTACAGTGGATGAACTTGAAACAATTATACAGAGGTCCCACTTATGTCACTTTAATCTGCATTAAACATAGTTCTGTATCTTTTTTGAGCCACAGAGAATCAGGTCATGCCTAACAGGATGAATTTTAACAGTCAAGCACCACCATTAGCTGTTCTTTTCCAGAATATTATCATTCAAATTATCACTGGTGACTTCAGTAACAGACACATAGCCTTACTTACTGAGTATCAGACCTCTTTTCTCATAGGTCCCTTAGATAAGAAAGGAAAATAAATCTAAATAAATTACCTCTTCAGTTGCCTCTAAAAACACCCTTTGGCCGCACAAAATATGGTAACACAATTCATATTAGAAAAAAATATTCTTCATAGAACATAAGATCTATCTATATTTCTTAATTATAAACCAAAACAATCCAAAATAAGAAACAAAAATCCTCTCTGAAATACAAATAAATAAATAAATCATCCTCTCTGACCTAGACACATGAGATTCATTTAAGGAGACGAGTTTTGGGACAATCTTTCAAACCAAGCAGGTGTCTCTCAGAGGGCTTTTTCCTGACAGTCTAGAACTTCCCTCCTTTCATCTTTCAGAAAATACCCCCCTGTGATCCAGTGGCCTCCAATCCAGAGCCATGTGCAATTGTCTGGCTCTGTCAATGTCTGGGACTCCACCCTTTGTGCTATAGGTGACGATCTCAATAGAGCACATACAGAGATAATATGCCGAACCAGCAACCCAGAGAAAACACCATGGCCAGGGCCATCAAGGACCCCTCCCTATCAGTAGTGAGTAGAGCCTGCAACCAACATTTACATTTACACTGGGGAATTCAAAAGCACTTGGGACAGATACTTGCCAAATGAGAATGGTGAGAAGGCATTTAGGGAAAAAATGTACCCTGCAGGATAAAGCTGGAGTTTATTGATAAAATTGGAAAGACACAAACATATCCTAGCAACCCTATTGCCTGACATGAGAGATAGTTATCCCAAAATACATGAAAATGGGGTAATGACTCATGGCTGTGACTCTTGCTTCTCTGAAATGCGGTGTTCACAGGTCTGACTTTGACAGCAGTCTTGGGCTTGATACCTGGCTCACCAGCTGTGTGGCCTTGGGAAACTTTCTCTCCTTGACCTTCAACTTCCTCAACTGAAAAATAAGAAACGGTACCTCTCCCAAGGATCTGGGGATTGAGAGAACTGTTACAAAGCAGAATGCACAGTGCCTGCCACATAGTAAATGCCAATAAATTATAGCTGCTGCTATTTGTCATTTGATTTTTATTATCTGAAGGCATTAAGATAAAGACTTGTCTATCTAAAACTCTCCTGCCAACATAACATTTTATAGCAATGGAAATGTTCTATATCTGTGCTGTCCAATATAGTAGTCAGTAGCCACTTGAAAAGTGGCTAGTATGATGGAGGAACTAGATTTTTAACTTATTTAATTTTAATGGATTCAAATGTATATGGTCACATGTGTTTAGTGGCTACAATATCAGATAGCATGGGTTTAGTTCGGGGTTTAGAACAACCAAATACCACTTTCCTTTGAAAGAATGACTTAGCCTAGTGGTTCTAAAATCTCAGCTCGTAGTCCAGCACCAATCTGTCACCAAGTTTTCACCAGTCCACAACAGAACCAACAAAAAAAAGTTCAATTTTATGAATTTGTCATAAAGCCAAATGCATTTCATTTAAAAGACTGTCGTTCCTTCTGAGATTGGATGCTCATTCTAAATTTTTATGAAATCTAGTCATTCATTCAACAAACACCTATTGTAAACCTTCACTATATGCCAGGCATTACCCTGGGGATACAGAGTAAATAAAACAAATTCCTGCTTCATGGACCTTACATTCTAGTGGACGGAGAAAGACAGTAAATAAAATACACACACACACACACACACACACAGAAAGAGTTCGATTTTATGAATTTAAAAATACATGAGAAAAATAAAGCAGGACTTTGGAATAGGAAAAATAATAAAGCAGACCTTGCAAGGGATGTGCCCCAGCCCAGCCATTTATTAGCCACAGGACTTTACGTGAGTGGCTTTCCCTCTCCGGTCTCTGCTTGCTTCTCGGAAAAACCGGGCTGAAGCCCTAAGCACAGTGCCACGCCCCAAATTCTTGGTCAGCTGGCAATTTTGTTGCAATGCAGTCCAAGATGGAACAAAAATAAATCTTCCTACAAGCAAACCTCTTTCAATTAGGGAAGGAGGCATGAGAGAACTAATCAGTGTCACATGCAAAACATTTTTAACAATTTGTCCAAATGCCTGTATCTCTACCAGCTGCCTTCCTAATAAGGAATAAAATCTTTCCTACAGATACAGCATTGAGGTTTGCAATTCTGAGATTCAAAATAAATAAATAAATCAACAAAATCCCATGATGATGACCTTATTAGAGCAAGCTCAGAAAATGAACGAAAGAGAGAATCAAGGCTGATTCCAGGTCTTGCATATCAAGTGCACGCAGGAAGCATGGCAATTGCCACCAGAGATTTTTCCCCCCTATCTTCATACACAGTGATTCCCAAACTTTAGTGTGTATCAATCACCTGGAGGACTTGTTAAAAAAAAAAAAAGGTAAACTGTAGGGCTCAATCCCAGAGCATCTGATTTAGTAGGTCTGGGGTGGACCCAGAGACTTTGGATTTCTAATAAGTTCCAAGTGATGCTAGTGCTGCTGGCCAGGGGAAGCACACTTTGATAACCACTGCTCTAAAGAATGCTGTTATGTCGAAGCCATAGCCGGGAAGATTTGCATGGTCACTAATCTCTTATTTACTTCCAGCAGAGTAATGATTGATGGCCAATGATGTCTGCAAGATTTTACCATATGATTTGGAAATCTGGGCCTAGATGTTTACTCTGTGAATCATTTTCCAACCATCCAGAACTTCCAGGAATTCATGGACACCAAACCACACATTTCTGAAAGCCATCCCTAAAAGGAAAGCTTAAGACAAGTCCAGAGGATATGAAGTAAAGACACTCAAAAATAAATTCAACAATTACTTCACAGCAACGCTGTCAAACTTTGACATAACCAAAGGTCATATGAACTATACTAGAAATTGACCATACAGTAAAACCTAAGTAACTCAGAAAAAAAGACAGGCCTAGTCAAAATGTAAAACCTTTTTTTCAAAAAAAAAAAAAAAAAAAAAAAAAAGTTAGCATGTCTTTTAAAAGGAGGAAAATTCAGTTAAAATCAATCTACATTATAAAATACAAATAAAAATTCAGAATTATGCCACCTACTAAGTAAGCTTTGCATTGGTAATTTAATAAAATAAATACTGATTGAAAAAAAAACTCTGAGCAAGGTACTGTTGGGATGAAAATATACCTTTCCCCACTTCCCCCTCCTCAAGGATGTCCATGCATCTACAGCTATGGCCATGAGCTGATGAGCATTGTAACAGAAAAACAAACAGAGCACCAGACACAGATGGAACACAGGCCACTACACTGGGGAGACTGGTTTTGCAATGAGCTTGTCAGAACAGAAGGGCATCCCAGGTAGGGGCTGAGCAAACAGCAAGTTCTAGAGACAGAAACAGCTCAGGGCACACTGGGGAAGGCAGTGGAGTGTGCCAAGTGTGGAAGATGCCCTTGCAAGTATAGTGAAGGATGGAGGCTATTTAAGGAGGAGGGGGATGATCCTGAGAGACCCCTCAGATACAGCCCATAAAAGAGTTTGGCTTCTTGCATCACATTTAACAGGCATTAAATGAATAAAGCTTCAAATACACAGAGAATGAAACAGTGCCTACCATGGGTGGGAGTGGGGGGAAGAGATGTAGGTCAAAGGATCTAAAGTAGCAGACATGTAGGATGAACAAGTTTAGAGATCTAATGTACAACATGAAGACTAAAGTTAATAAAGTTGTATTCAGATGTTTGTTGAGTAGATTTTAGCTGCTCCTGTCACAAAAAAAGTAACTATATAAGATAATAGATGTTAAGCTACTTCACTATGATAAACATTTTACTATCTCTACGTATCCCATAACATCAAGTTGTAAACCTCAAATGGACATAATAAAATTGATTTTAATATTAATAAACAAATGAATAAATGAATAAAGCTTTCTCCTATATAGAAGCCAGAGCTTCCAAGGCACAATGTAGAATTTGGGCATAGATATCGTTAATAGTAATGATAATACCAGATGCCAAGTATGAAAACTTTCTTGAGGTTCACACAAAATAGTAGAAACAATAGAGATGAAAATCATGTGTTTGATTACTAATATTCCTACTCTCTCCCTATAATCAGGCACCAGGCAGGTGTTGGGGGAGGATCTCTAGTTGAAGCACCATGGGCTGCCTTCCAGGTGATTCTAATGCAACACCCCTGTTGGAAATCACCACCAAAAACCAGCAAACTGTTCGTTTTAATTTTTTTTTTTTTTACTTTTATAGATTTAGGGGGTACAAGTACAGTTTTATTACATAGATAGTTTGTGTAGTGTGAAATCTGGGCTTTTAGCTTACCCATCACTCTAATAGTGTATATTGTATCCAATAGGTAATTTTTTGTCCCTCACCCCTCTCCTACCCTCCCACCTTTTAGAGTCTCCAATGTCTATTATTCTACTCTGGATGGCCATGCACACCCATTGTTTATCTCCCTTTTATAAGTGAGAACATGTGGTATTTCATTTTCCATTCCTGAGTTACTACACTTAGGATAATGGCCTCCAGTTCCACCCAGGTTGCTGCAAAGGACACTATTTCATTCTTTTTTATGGCTGAGTAATATTCTATGGTATACATATATACACATACCACATTTTCTTTATCTAATGAAATCCGTCAGTTGATGGATACTTGGGTTGATTCCTTATCTTTGCTATTACAAATTGTGCTGTGATAAACGTAAGAATGCAGGTGTCTTTTTGATATAATGATTTATTTTCCTTTGGGTAGATACCCAGTAGTGGGACTGCTGGATAGAATGGGGTCTACTTTTAGTTCTTTGAGAAATCTCCACACTGTCTTCCATAGAAGAGGTACTAATTTACGTTCCTACCATGTTTTCTTAACATTTTCTGATATCAGTAGGAATAGCAATGAAAACTTAAGGAGAAGCTGAAGAAATCACAGTTCAAACCCAAGCAAACCAGGGTGTCAAGTTCCACGGCATTTGTTGCCATACGAATAGCATGCTCACATACGGTATCTCTTCAGAGGTAAGACCTGTAGGTTCTGTGGCAGCAAGACAAAGGAGACAGATGTGGTGGAAACCATCAAGCCTGTTTATAAGAGGCCAAATGTACAATACAACTGGACTTGTTTGAAATTACTTATCTACAAATTTTATTCTAGTATCAAAATGAGTATACCAAGTTAAGGGAAAAGAAAGTATAGTCCAATGAGGTTCTCAAAGGGCCATATTCACAGCCAGCACAAGGTCCAGGCTACCACTGCCCTTGCTCACCTGGGGACTACTATACCCAACTGTGTCCAGTTTGCCTGAGACAGTCCTAGTGAATGTTGTCCCACTGTAAGTATTAACAGCACCCACCTTTCACTCTCAGAAATGTCCCAATTTGGATGATGTATTGGCACCCTACTTCCCATTTATTCTTGTCCCACTTCAATCCTTTCTCCAAACCACAGCTGAAATGATACTTCAATCCTATAGTCCTTGATTCTTTCCCAGCTTAAAATGTTTCCATGGCTTCCCACTGTGTGGGCATCCAAGGTCTACCCCACCAGACTCTCCTGCATCTGCTTTCTATCCACACCAGAATTCTTTAGTTCCTCAAGAACTCCAGAGCCTTCTGCCTTGGCCCCTTACGCATGCTATTCCTGCTACCAGGAATGCTCTTCCTGTTACCTCCCTTTTCCTAATAATTCTCATTCAGCCTTCAGGGCTCAACCCAAAAACCACTTCCTCTGGAAAGCCCTCCCTGACCACCCCTTCAGACTATGCATTTACACTTCTATCTATAACACCGCATATGCAACTAAATACTTGTTTATCTAGTTGTTTAATGTCTGTCTCCATGGAACACAGCTCTCTGAGGGTATGGAGTATAATGGGGTTTGCTCACCACTGAATCCCCAGTGCCCAAAACAGTATCCTGTAACAGCTGATGCTCAATTAATTGTACCAAATGGATGCTCTTATCAGACCACGTGTCATCATTTTTGGCAGGGACAATAAAGTCACAATTTGTAAACAGACTTTATTTTATTTATTCATCAATGTATTAAGTTCCTATTGCTGCTGTGATAAAGTACCACAAACTTAATGGCTTGAAACAACACAAATTTTCTCTCATAATTCTGGAGGTAAGAAGTTCAAAATCGGTTTCACTAGGTTATAAGCCAACTGTCACAGTGCTGCACACCCTGTGGAGGCTCTAGGGATGAACCTACTCCACTCCCTTGCCTCCTCCAGCCTGTTGAGGCGGCCTGAATATAGGCCATCCTGAATACAGGCACCATCCATCTGCAAAACCAGCAATCACATCACTTTGATCTCTGCCTCTGTCATCACATCTTCTCTGACTCTGATTCTGTTGCCTCCCTCATTTACTTTTAAGGAGCCTTGTGATTACACTGGGTTCACTTGAATAATCTAGGCTAGTCTCCCCAACTCAAGATCCATAATATAATCACGTTTGCAAAATCCTTTTGGCATGTAAGGTAACATAACCACAGGTTTCTGGGATTAGGCTGTCCACATCTTTGGGAAGACATTATTATGCCTACAGTTAGTTTTTAATGTGCTTCTTTATACATAGGAATATTAATTACAACAATGATAGGAATGAGAATCTATTACAGTTCTCTATTTCAGAGAATTACTATAAAAACTCAACTATAAGCTGGGTGTGGTGGCACCAGCCTGTAGTCCCAGCTGCTTGGGAGGCTGAGGCAGGAGGATCACTTGAGCCCAGGAGTTCAAGGCTGCAGTGAGCTATAATGATGAGGCGACAGAGCAAAATCCTGTCTCAAAGAAATGCTCAACTATAGGCAAGGCAAAGAGTAGCAGCACGAAAATAAACACAATTCACTCTTTTCTTGAAATGATTTCTCATGAACTGTACATCTCAGATGATTTGTGCCATTCAAAGCAACTGCCTTAATAGCCAAAAGTAGAATGTAGTAAAATGGCATATACAACTGAAAAGGATGGCTTTTCCCTTGAGTGGGCTTTTTTATAAGCTCAAACAGATAATTTGAGAGCAGAGAATTTAATTCCATTAAACTTCGTAAGTTTTATACCAACATCCCAAAAATGTAATTCCATGAGATAACACTATTACTAAAGTCAAAGGTCTTAACCCGTAATTCTTAACCTTTTTTGGATCATGAAACCAGGAATTTCTAGGACATTCAGATGGACTGGGATATTATCTTAGTTCACTTTGTGTTGCTACAACAGAATACCTGAGACTGGGTAATTTATAACAAAGAGAAATTTATTTCTCACAGTTCTGAAGACTGGGAAGTCCAAGATCAAAGGGTCTGCATTTGGTGAGGGACTTCTTGCTGTGTCATCCCATGACAGAAGGGCAAAGAGAGGGTGAGAGAGAGAAACCAAAGGCTCACCTAGTCCTTTTATAAGAAGCCCACTCCGATAATAGCATCAAACCATTCATAGGGATGGTGCCCCCATGACCCAAACATCTCCCATTAGGCCCCATCTCCCAACATCACTGCCTTGGGGATCAAGTTTCTAACACATGAACGTTGGGGGACACATTCAAACCATAGCGAGTATTAAGGCAGAATGGGACTGGGTGTGATGGCTCATGCCTATAATCCCAGTGCTTTGGGAGACTGAGTCAGGAAGATTACTTGAAGCCAAGAGTTCAAGACTAGCCTGGGCAACATAGCAAGACCCTATCTCTACAAAAAAAAATCTAAATGGAGCCATGCAGTGTGGCACACCTGTAGTCCTAGCTACCTGGGAGGCTGAGGCAGGAGGGTTGCTTGAGCCCAGGAGTTCATTCAAGGTTACAGTGAGCCAGTGGGCTATGATCACACCACTGGGTTACAGAGCCTCTGAGACTGTCTCTAAAAACAAAAACAAAAGAAAACAAAAAATAAAAACCAGAATAATGGTTTCTAGTTGAAAGACACCATGACAAATTTCAGCAGCATTTTTTCCTACAGTCTTGAAACAATTAGCTCTTCCTGACCTCCTTTAGGGCTTAGAGCAGAATAACTACTTTCACAAAAAACCTCCCCAGTCCAGAGTCCTTTGGTCTATGCCACCTTTCCCCTGTCTCAGAGAACCAGACATACTCAGGGCCACATACTGCATTCTTCTAAGACCTGGTCTTTTCCTTAGACTCACCATTGTGTGCTGAGTTACATCCAGAAGGGTTTCTCCCATCCAGGCAACTGCTTATCCGTGCAGAAAAGCAAGCTGGGTTTCATCCAAGGAACAAATTCCCAGCCTCTTATTTCTGAGGTTTGGCTTTCCTCCTACCTTTTATTTTTACCTTAGGTATCCAACAATCATCATTCAACAGCTATCACTGAGTGCCTACTTAATCCCAAGCCGAGTACTAAGATGTAACAGTAAACAAGACAGGTATGGCCCCTGTCCACATGGGGCTTTCATTCTACTACTGCAGAGACAAATTTAAATCCTTACAAACCGTTGTAACAGTGAGACTCGTTGCTTGCCATGGAGAACTCACAGAAGTCACAAAATGGCTACATGTGGGCAAAATTTGGCCTAGAATTTTAGCTAGTTGCCAACATATTTTTTGAAAAATAAGGAAATTTCACACAAAATAAGGATTTTCTGCTACTCTTTTTAAACATTGGCTGGAACTGAGTCCTAGCTACCCCTGTTTGACAGGGCACATGGTTTAGGGTTCTCTACAGTCCTCAGCACTCCCTTCTGTCTCCCTGGCACTGAGTCCAAGTTCCAGTCACCATCTGTCATCACATTTATGCTGTTTTTTCCTATAGACCCGCAAAGTCCAATGGAGTAGTCCACTAGCTGCGTGTGACTATTTAAAATTAAATTTTAATTAATTAAAAGAAAAATATAATTAAAAGTAAAATATTATTAAAAGTTCAGGTCCTTAGTTGCACCAGCCATATTTCAAGTTCTCAATAGCCACATGTGGCCAGTGGCTCTCATAATGCACCAGGCAGACACGGAGAACTTAATCATCACAGAAGGCTCTGCTGTCAGCAGTCCCTTCCATTCCTTACATCATTCCCTTGGCTCCTCTTGTAGGCAGGTCAGTTTGAAAGCCCTGGCTTTGCACAGTATGAATTATTTAAGTGGGAAGACCAAGTTAGATCTGGGAATTCAAGGAAGGCTTCCCTGTGGAAGTAACCACGAAGCTGGGATCTGAAAGACATGACAACCTTAGCTGATCGAAGGTAACTATCTTGGAGGGATAAGTAAGTAACACAGGCAAAGAAAACAATGTGTAAGGGGACCCATGCAGGGAACTTTATGTACAGAAATCTTTCCTGATGATCTTAGCTCACGTAATGTCTCCTTACTAAAAAAATTAAATCCTTCATTAGCACATAGCCAAGCAGTAGGGAGCTACATATAAATTCAGAGCTTCAAATAATATTTCCATATTTATTTTCTTCAAGTAGCACTTGAGAAACCATCTCCACTTGAAGAGCACATACCCAGAAAATCAAGTTTTCTTCTTCTGCACTTCAGGACGATAGTTTCCAACCTGAGACTCTCAAGGCCCTAAATGTCAAGGCCGTCCGCTGAGCAGGCCGCTTCCCGGGGAACAGTAAATGCTCTTCTCGAGTGAGTTTCACTGCAGTATTTTTCTTTTCTAAAGGACAATGACTACTCTGTGGAGGAGGGCATCCCCTCCTTGTTTCTTTGAGAACTTGTATCTTCACTGAAAATGGCACACTTGGTTGTTTCAGATCCTTCGCTGCTGAAAGCCAAGTTTTTGCTAACGGCTTCTCAAGCACTGGGGTCTATTTATTATTTGCGGTATCGGGGCCCCTTGGTGGTAAGAATATGGAAACAGGTCTGATCTTTCCACTGGGGGCCACCTTGATTTTCTGGTTCCATGCAAACAACATCTACAAAATGACAACTATTTCCAAAGCTTCATTACTTTTGCTGGGAATAGAGAGAAAGACAACTAATTATTGCCCTAAAAAGTTCAGAGCCCACAGGAGAAGCCAACATAAACAAGAACAACCCCTCCAAACAATGTAAAATTAGACATATGAACAATCAACACACAGGTTGGTAAAAACATCAGGGCCAGTCAACATACGAAACCTACAGAAGACCATCTCTCCTACCATTCTTCCACTGACCACTCACGGGACATCCAGGTGCAGTGTTGGAGGCAAAAACAAATCCAACTTGTCACTTCTCGGCCTCAACTCCTTCTGCCCACTCTCCTCTATCAGATTTAAAATTTTACTTACATCAACAGATTCGCCAACCCACAAAATACCTGCCTATACCTAAGGCAGCATTTTGTCCTTCATTAACCTGGTATTTTTCCAGCATCAGTGGGAATCTCCATCACGCCACCAGATGACGGCATCACCCTTCCTGGACTCCACATGTGTTTATTGCAAGAAGAAACGTAAAATCCTCCACATTCAAGCCCTTCCAGTTGGCCTGTCTAATACTTGCTTGTACTTTCATCTTTACTGTGAAGGGATCCTGTTAAAAAATTTATTTTTCAGGTGCCACCATGGATAAATCTGCCTTTTGATCAGGGAGAAGGCATACGTGAAATTGAGAAAGGACACGTTTTCCTTTTTCTGGGAAGGTTTTGGGGATGTCAGTCACTGTAAAAATCTTTTCTTGGGAATGCCGTCCACATCTGCAAACTGTTCCTGTAAGGTCTATGCAGAAATCCATTTAAGAATACAGCGTTTCTCCACAATAAGCAATCTTCCCGGAAAACACCAACCCAGCCTCCATGGCTGAAAGAAAGTCACGTTGCTTTCTTTTCTTCTATGACAGGACAGAAGGAAGTGATTCACACACCTGCATTCCCTAAGAAACAGAAATTTTCACACAGGAGGGTGTTTTGATAGCTTTTCTTTCTTTGGAAGTCACGACATACATATGAGTTTCCAGGGTTCCTTACCCAGCAGAGAAAGAAAACCTAAGATGGGATAATGACAATGTGAATAATAAACTATTTAAATGACTTCTGCCTTTCCATTTTCTCCCCTTTTTTTGAACTTTGTCAGAAGCCAAAATGTTCATAAATTATAATGTAGATGGAAAAAATTTGTAGTTTCTGAGTAAGATAGCATCACGCCTGCACCACTACTGAGCTGTGTAATGTTGTCCAAGCCCCTCGCCCTCTCTTAGACCTAGCCAGAGGGACCCTCGTCCTGGGCCATGAACTTTTAGAGGGCAACACACATGACAAATCCCAAATAAAATTTTTTTCTTTTCAATCTTACAAGGAAGTATTGTTTGTTTTCTTAATATAGTAACTGTCTGAGCTAATGGGAAGGACTCATTAGCTGAACTTGGACCCTAGACCAGAGGACGCTGAGCTGACAGCCCATGAGAGGATGAACCACAGCCTCTGCCTTTAGAAATCAAAGACTAAATGGGTGTCTAGGAAGACAGGATTCCCCAGGTAATTTTGCTGTCTCCCTTCTCCTTGCTCGGAGGATGTAATCTGAGAGGCATTTAGAATCCCCTGCAAGGCTTCAGCCAGACAAGTGGGCCTGGACGTGAAGACCTGCCTGACCCACCTCCCCAGAGAACTTGGGCAGATCATTCCCATTTTGGGTTTGGTGAGGCCCATGAGTGTTGAAAACCTGGGTCCAGCTCTCACCCTGTGCAGCTCCAGTAGATCCATGTTACCACACAGGCTCCTAGGCCACAGGGCTGGCCCTGGAGAGACTGAGGCTTAGACCATTAGTGTATTTAGATATGTGGTCTCTGGGTCTCCATTAGCACTGGCCTGGGCCTCACCAATGTTAGGGGCAGCCTGCCCTCTGGTTCCTTGTCTAAAAATAACAGGGCTCAATTAAATTGCTCCATAGTTTGGACCTGCTGTAGAGACTCATTATGTTTTCACTTAAGTACCTTAAGATAAAGTGAAAATAAAAATTACAATTCAAGATGTCAGGGGGAAAAAAATGAAAATAAAATGTATTTTTCCAGAGTTATTTCAAGAAACCTTCGAATGAATTGCAGCTTCTGGCTTGCCCTTTCCTACCTCTCAGGTTGCATACCCTATAAAAAGGATGTGATTAAGTAAAACTATGGTTTGAAATGCTTAAGGATCCACACACATAAAACACCACAAATACTACACTGTAAAATTCTCCATGTGGTATAAGAATCACAGTTTATCACTCTGTAATGATCAATTGGCAATTAATATTTAACTGCCTTCTTGCACTGAAGACCTTTTCTGAAATATACAAAAGGAAAAATAGCATGGATAGATTATTCCAAGACTCAGCATCTAAACAATAACTTTAAAGAGAATCAATGAAAGCCATGCCCAAAGCAGCCAAAGACAACAAACACTGAGGAGTATTTACTATTGTTACTCAGGAGCATTAACTTAGAAGTATGTAGAGATGTCAGCTGTGAAATACTAATCTGAGTTTTAATTTTTCTGATTCTTTTTTTAATACTAATTACAAAGACAGATGTGCTTACTATGCACACTGCTTAAACCGTAAGTACAGTATAAAAAACGGCTTTCCCCCTCTGATCAGAGGCATAAATAACGTTTCTATATTATGTCCTATTCCCATATATCACAGACCTGGTTGAAATGTATCTCTGGCTACCGTAAATCATAAATACATTTAAGCGGAAACTCCTCCTTGAATGTAGAAAACAAACACGTAGCAATGAAATCTACAGTTACACAATATTTGAGTGCAAGTTTCTTCATAGTCCATTTTAATTGATTTATACAGACAGGAAAGAGGGGGAACATTAAACCTTTTACAAACCTTCCCAAGCTTGCCTAATTAGGCCAGTCCTGCATAAAGAGCTTCATAGTTTTAGAAAATCTGAGAGCAATGAAATAAAAATGAGACAAATGGAGGGGAAACACACATATTCCAACACCTGTTCTCAAATTCTGCACTTCCAGCTAAGGGAAAGTTATAGGTAATGGACACAGAGGACTATGACCAGGTTCTTCACTGGGCCACGGAACTGTATGTGTAATTTCAGTCTGTATTTTACCTTTATGAAGAAAATCTGTGAAGTAAGCCAAAATTACCAAAGCAGTACACAAAAAGCTGTGCTTGACATGGGAAGTTTATTTAACAGAACATTAGCAGAGACACGTAAAGTCACTAATCTCTGTCAGGACTGAAGAAATTAATTTTTTAAAAAATGCATTTCCAATTGTTGCTTAAAAATATTCTCAGAATCTTTGTGTCTAGTAAGTCACTGAGTAAATATAAATGTAAAAATTAAAATATCTAAAATAAATGACCCTGTTCTAGAAAATATTTAAGGCAGTGAGTGCTAAAACGTCTACCATATTTCTTCTGAATGTAAGCCACTATCAACCGTAAGACACATCTTAATTTATATTCTCAGAGAAAGTAAAACCTTGTAACAGTGCCATTAACTGCAAGATGCATTCCAACTTCAGAGATGCTAAAATATGTAAAGTGAGTAATTTAAATATGGAAAACACATCTAGCTATTAAACTCAAAAAAGCAAGAATGAACATTTGTATATAATGACCACTGACTTGGCAAATACTTGTAGAATAAATGAAAAAAATGAATGACTTTACAAACAACTTTCTTGACAGGAAATAGGAATAAAGAAAACTATGCATATGATCAAAGACAGATACATGGTCCCCCCTTTACCTCACCAAGTCTCTCCCCTACTACTGTGGCCCAGCTTTCTCTTCCATCTCAAAGTTCCTACAAATGGCAGAAAAAAACCACACACCCCAACACTAGTTTATATATATAGGCATATCCACAT
This sequence comes from Eulemur rufifrons, assembly GCF_041146395.1. Lineage (NCBI taxonomy): Eukaryota > Metazoa > Chordata > Mammalia > Primates > Lemuridae > Eulemur > Eulemur rufifrons. The sequence continues at coordinate 160,234,910 of NC_090989.1, forward strand.
ACATACACTCTCTACACTCTAGAGCAGGGGTCAAGGAATGATAGCATGCAGGCTATACCCCGACTGCCAGCTTTATAAATAAAGCTTTATCTGAACACACTCAAGCTCATTCGTTTATGTGTTGTGTGTGGTTGCTGCTTCCATGCTACAACGGCAGAGTTGAATAACTGTAAGAGACTGAATGGCCCTCAAAGCCTGAAATATTTATCATCTGGTCCTTTCAGAAAAAATTTGCTGAGCTATGCTCTAGAGTATAAGACCCTAGAGGGCAGCAGCCATATTGTAAGCTGGTCTTCCTCTCCCTGAGGCTCCTGGTGCCAAGTACAAAGCAGTTAATATATGCCCATTGGTAGATTTTAAAGAGTAGCATACTTTTAACACATTGACTGCCATACTAGAAAAAATAATTTTTCCTTGGGGCCACAGTGTTTTATTAAAAACAGAATAAAAACTTCGAAAATAAAATGATCCTGTCAAATTTAATGAAAAATGTTATTTTTGATTGTTTTCTGTGCATGAGTCATATGGAACTTGAAAAATAGTTCACACGGCTCCCAAGGTGAAGAGACATGTGAGTTATATACGCTTCACAAGGCCCCAAGCTCAAAACCAGTGTGAGTTAAATACAACTCACATGACAGTTAATGTGTTAAATCAAGCTGAAAGTTCTTCTGACACATATACTTTTCCACATTTGTCCTTATCCAGGCTAATTTCCATTTCCAGAGGATGCTCTACACCCTTCATTTTAGTCTTCTTTTTATAAATTAAGATTTAGTATATAAATTAGTCTCGTACTAGCTGTATGTCTAACAGAGAGTAACTCCATCTATCTCCCTGATTAAGTTCATTGGACAGACACTTTGAGGACCATCAACTGCCTTTCATACCAGAAACAATACATAACAAAGGAATTGTAACCACCTAGAAGTAATTTCTAGGCATCAATCACTACCCAGACATCTGTTGGGCATGCTCTCTGTGGTACTCTAGATTAGGGGCTACCAAGTGGGATTAGACACAGCCTCTACCCTCAAAGAGCTGAGAGTATACTTAGACTTAATCTCCTTAGACTCATTTCAAAGTGAACACACAGTAAATAGCATGATAGCAAACAGAAACTCAAGTTGATGATAAGAGAAAACCCCAGTGAATTACTCAGTCGGGACCTGGGTATTTACTGTGTTCTGGGGCAACAGAAGGACTCACAGTTGTGGCTCCTTACCTTGAGCCATACACAATACCAGGGGCAAGGGCAAAGTTGTAACAAGCTCTAACAAAAGGCAAATGCAAGAAAAACCCAGTTCTTTGGACTCGTGAAGAGAAGCGGATTAGTTGGACAGGATTGGCTTTGAAGAGGAAATAAGAGAAAACCTTTGGGGGTAAGAGAGGAATACAGGCACAAAGGCAGGGAGGCACAGTGCCTGGCTGCATCTGCACATGCTCTACAAGCAGAGCTATTATTATGCATTCACCGAGCGTTTACTGAATGCCTATTCTGTGCCAAGTGATATATCTGAGAGTAGGACAAGTTCCCTTTAGGGGCAGAAAACTACCTCCAAAGTTGACTTAGCATTGTCGTCACTCTCCTGGAGAGCACAGTGTGGGTGAGGACTACGGGGGAAGACAAGGCTCAGCAGGTAGGCTGGGATCCAATTGTGAAATGCCTGGGGTGCCAGACCAAAGAGGGTGGATTCTAAAGATTTTATAATATTTTCAATATATATTACATTAATAAAGAGAGAGTCATGCATCACATAATGACATTTTCAGTCAATGATGAACTACATATACAACAGTGGTCCCATAAGATTATAACAGAGCTGAAAAATGCCTGTTGCCTGGTGACATCATAGACATCATAATCTTGTAGCACATGGCATTATTCAAGTGTTTGTGGTGATGCTGGTGTAAATAAATCTACTGCCATGTCAGTCATATAAAAGTACAGCACATATAACTATGTACAGTACAAATTACTTGATAATGATAAACCACTATGTTACTGATGTATGTATTTATTAGACTTTTTATCATTATTTTAGAGTGTATTCCTTCAATTTATATTTTTAAAAAATTTAACTGTAAAACAGCCCCAGGCAGATCCTTCAGGAGGTATTCCAGAAGAAGGCATTGTTGTCATAGGAGATGACAGTTCCATGTGTGTTATTGGCCCTGAAGACCTTCCAGTGGGACAAGATGTGAAATTTAGAAGACAAGGATATTGATGATCCTGACCCTGTGTTGGCCTACGCTAATGTGTGTGTTAGTGTCTTAGTTTTTAACAAAAACATTTAAAAAGTAAAAAAAAAAAAAAAAAAAAATCGGGAGGCATGGGCAATATATATAACCTGAACTTTTGTACCCCCATAATGAGCTGAAATAAAAAAATAAAATAAAATAAAATAAATAAAATAAAATAAAATGAAGCTTATGTGGAAAATTTAAAAAAAAAAGATATTTAGACAAACTTAAAATTATCACAATAACTAATGACGATATGATTAAGTATAATTTATGTGATTTATTAACTACTGTGTGCCAGTCACTATACAAGCCATCTATGATCATTGTGAATTAATTTATATATGATTTATTGAGTAACTGAATTAAGCTAATTAAAAATGTATTATAAAAAAATTTAAAAATTTTTAAATAGAAAAATTTTACAGAATAACAATATAAAGAAAATATTTTTGTAGCTCTACAATGTGTATTTTAAGCTAAGTGCTATTACAAGAGTCAAAGGTTTAAAAATTACACTTTTAAAATTAAAAAGTTTATAAAGTAAAAATTTTATAAACTAAGGTAAATTCATTATTGAAGAAAAAAGTTTTTTATAAACTTAGCATAGCCTAAGCATACAGTGTTTATAAAGTCTATAGTAGTGTACAGTAATGTCCTAGGCCTTCACATTCACTCAGCACTCACTGACTCACCCACAGCAACTTCCAGTCCTGCAAGCTCCATTCAGGTAAGTGCCCTATATAGGTGTACCATTTTTTTTTTATCTTTTATACCATATTATTACTGTGCCTTTTAGATATGTTTAAATATACAGGTGCTCACCATTGTGTTACAACTGCCTACAGTATTGAGCACAGTCACATGCTGTGCAGGTTTGTAGCCTGGAAGTTACAGGCTACAGCACATGGCCAAGGTGAGTGGTAGGCTGTACTAATGAGGTTTGTGTGCGTACACTCTATGATGTTTGCACTACAATGAAATTGCCTAATGATGCATTTCTCAGAATGTGTTGCAGTCATTGGGCAATACATGACTATATTATAAATGAAATATAAATTTATTACATAATACAAGCTCTGCTCACATTTCAGGGCACTAGAGATCATTCCAACACTGGTCTTCAAAACTAATTGCATTTATAGCAAAGAACAGAGCAAAATATGCATTTATTCATTACAAAAATGATCTCTACTCATCCTCAAATGTTGGAACTTGATTTTTGAGAAATAAAGAAGGGACCCAGTGTACATCAGTATAGCAGCCAATGTACTGCTTGTACTATTGGCAATGGATTATTGATTATTTCCAAATGACCCAAACTTAACATTGTACACAGTTTGCCAAACCTATATTTGTGTGTGTGTGTTTTAATGGAAACACACCTTTAGTTATATTTAAAAAAACAACAAAAGTTCCTTCACTATCTAAATGCTTCTTTATAAGGTAGCTCCAGAAGTAGCAGGAGGAACATGCCTTTTGGCAGCTTAATCCCCAAATAGCAGCTGCATGGCTTTTCAACCTTATTCCACCAACTCTGATGTCCCAAGGTGGGCTATGTGCTACAAGCAAACTTCCCTTATCTTTCCCAAGTGATGCTTATTCACCAGTCATCATAGTCTTTTCTTCAAATTCTTAAATGAAATACTTATTTTCATGAGTTGCCTTCCTATAATATACCAAGATGACTTAACATTTCAACTTTCTTTGTTTACTGGTATTTATGAGGCTCTAAATGAGAGTTTCTAAACCTTGACACCGCTGACATTGCAGGCCAGATAACCTTTTGCTGTGGAGGGCCGTCCTGTGCACTGTAGGATGTTCAGCAGTGGCCCTCGCCTCTACCCACTAGATGTCAGTAGCGCCCCTCCCACACACATACCCCACCTTGTGACAATCAAAATTGTCTCCAATCATTGCCAAATATTCCCTGGGGGACAGAATATCCCCCTGTTGATAACCACTGCTCTAAGCTTATTAGTTTCATTTTATAATAACAATAGTAAAAGGTAACATATATTGAGGTTTACAGTTGGCCATCCACTATTCCAATCACGGTTATAGGTTAACTCAGTTAATCTTCACAATCCTGCATTTTACAGATGGGGAAATATTCAGAGAAGAAAAGTGCTAAGTGGTAGAACAATGTATTGAGCCTGAGTCCATTGGTGTCAGACCCTTAGCTCTTAATTACTAGACAGACTATTTTGCCTTTCTGGAAATGTGCAAAATTGATGGCAGTAGAAGAGATACAGGTTCTCTCCATGTCTCCCCTACTTTGTGACTGGAACCATCCAGGAGACCCAGCAAACATTTAAGGATGTATCATTTGTACAGCAGGAGCTCTTGCATCTTCCCAGGAGTAAAATTCACCTATTTAACAATTGGTGTGGCTTGGCAGGGATGGATCCCATGGACATGGGCTATGGCAACAACCCATGAGCGTGACCAGCCATCTGCTACCTACAAACTGAATGGAGCTCTGCATTTTCCTCAAACGAAGTTTTATTTTGCCCAAGAAGGCACTGCCTTGGTCAAGAGCATGCATTCACAGAGCACCTGCAGAGTGCAGAGAACTAAAAACTGGCATAGGTACTAAAATAATAAGAGATGAGATCCTTGCTTTTAAAAAATTTGAAATCTTGTGGATGGGACAAAGCATCCAGCTACAAAATGACATTAAGAAGACTTAAAGTGCATCACACAGCAAACAGTAATTTCAGCTAAAGCTGGGAAGAACCCAAATTTTTTACATCAAAAGGTAGAATTATAGAGTAGTTTTCTTAGGAAAAAAAAAAACATTTTAAAAGCAACTATTTAATCAGGCCAATAATATGTTGGGGATTAAAAGTACTTAAGTATATTTAATGGATGTAAAAATGACCTGAAATTCACCTATCAATCTGTTTATAATTAATAGTTTTCTAGTATGCTTGAAAGTTGTTTGTGGTCTTTAATAGAAAAAAACATGTCCCTTATGCTCCAGTGTAATCTATTAATTTGCTTAGAAAATCCTTTGCAAAGGCAAACTTTTGCCCAGTCCATACAAACTGGTGCAAATTTTAAATGCGTGGATTATAAATTAATTAAGCTTTCTCCAGAGAAACAATCAACCTCACAACTATTGAAGACTGACCAGGAATAAAGTGGGGAATGGGAAGTAAGCGTCTCAGATGGTTCTAATGAGCCCCAGAGCCGAGAACAACTGGGTGACAGTCAGTGCCCAAGGGGGAATCAGGAATGGCTGGGTGCACCACACTACAGACTGCAGGCTCTTGCACCCCTGAGTCGATCACCTCTTCTGCTGGCTCCTACTGTGTGACCGTGAGCAAGTTATTTAGTTCCTCCGATGTTTGGCTTCTTCATTTGTAAAATGGATTCTTCATCTGTAAAATTCTTCAGTGGAACAAACGAGAAAATGCATGCAAAGAGCACACTGCCTCAGATATAGCACACGCTCAACACATTTTTGTAATTATTGCAGGTTTTCCAGACCAGAGGACTTTTGAGTTGAGTCTTGATCTTGGTGGTAAAAATAAACCTATGTTCCTTTGTCTAATAATTCTAATACTTTTTCCATTCCTTCCTATTAATTTCTTTAAAAAAATGAGATTGACCCACAGAATTTAGGGATATGCTGCGTAGACTTCCTATTTATAGTCAACACTCAAGATCAGATTTTGTATTTGCCCTTCAGGCATCCTAAATCTAACTGATACGTTACTCCTTCCCCCTGAATCTTTGAGCTCCCTGGTCTACTTCCGACAGCCCTCGCATCCTTGCCAACAATTATGCAAACATTTGCACCAACCCCAATGGCTAAGGCAAAGATACATTCACATCTACATGCTTCCTTGCAAAAACTAATCCTGTAAACACAATAAAGTAAGTTCCAGGAAGGAGTGAATTTTTTTATGGTATTAGTTATAACCCCTAAAAATAATTTATAATGGAAATTCTGAGATGTCCTTCACTTACGAGGATATTGGTCCTAGGCCCAGCGACAGAACGTGTGTTCACGGGCACACACAACTGTATGTATGCAATACATGTACACAGAAAAGGGTTCTGTTCACTTAACTCAAATTTATTCAGAACAGTTTTATGTTATTTATTTTCATGAGTTTTAGACAAGATCTTTTTTAGCACATTACAGAGGCCTGGAGGGGCTTTCTGCATAAAAGACAAAGCCAAGCACTGTTAATGCAAAGTATAGTAACTCAGTGTTTTGGGAAACACGGCCAAACATATTTGAATATGAGGCCATCAGGCCAAGAAATCTTGGTATCTAGAGCTGAGAGCAAAATTGGCAGTTGAGTTCTCATTATCAGGAGATTTCCTGCTACCTTGTGGCTGCTGGGCCTAGCCTGCCTGGACCTTACCAGGGATGCATACGCATGCTCCACAAAACATTTAAGATGCAAATATTTCGTATCATTCATGTGCTGATAAAACATGAGGCATGAGAGTCTGCAGTTCTTGCTTGGCCACTTACACACCGTGTGACATTAGTTAAGTTACTTATCCTTTCTAACTCTCAGTTTCTTCAATTGAAAATGCCAGAGAAATAGCATCTACCCCCTACAGGTTGCCATGAGGATTATATGAGCTAATACATGTAAAATGCTGGGCACAGTGCCTGGAACAATAGTGTTCAATATGTATTAACTAAGATTAGTATCCATTTTATCTGGCATTTCCATTATAAACCACACTCATTTAATCTGCATCAAATTTCTTAAATGGATATTCTTATACAGTAAGAGTGCAACCCACAAATGGTTTTGCACCATACCACCTAAAAATCTAAAGCCTAAAGATAAACTAAAAACTAAGGCCCACGCCATGCTGAACATTATGGAGGAAAAAAGCTAAGAGAAGACAGACAACATGAAGCAAGAGATGGGAGCAGATTAGATAGTCACGCTAAGAAAATTACAATTCAGACAACTTACCTTCAGGAAGTATGGGAAGTTTAACTCCCTGGGGTGCTATTTGGAGTTTAGAAAGACTCTTTCCTCGAATAAGATATCAAAGGCCTTACAAAGATTTCACCTTCAAAAGGCAGCATTGAAAGAGCAGGATGAGGCTCCAGTCCCAGAGTTAGGCTGCTCACCTCCCCCATCCCCCACATATTTCAGGTAATTCAGGAAGCAGTTCAGGAAGCCTCCTCATTATATTTTTAAAAGCTCCCTGTCCGTCATTAAAAAGGCACACATTTCTAATAGGTAAACATCCTTCAGTTGAATAAACTCGAAGCATGACTATTCCCGAGTAAAGTTGCCTTCATTTTCCAAAACTCCTGGGCACACTTAAACTGATGTGCGAAATTCCACGAACTCCAAGCAGACGATGGGAGGGTTGCTAAAGTGCTTTAAGCTTACAACAGTGAGACCCAGGGAAAGACAGACTAACTGATGGACCTGCAGATCAGCAAAATCTTAATGTCCAATAGTAAATTATTTTTAATAAAGAGCCAATCAAAAATTTACTAGAACATGAAGGAAACTTTAAGAGACCACTTAACACATGCTGCCTACAGAGTGAGACTTTCTAAAAAGTGCCCTGCCATCTAAATGCAATATTGCAGTGATCTCACAGTTACACACATATAATGGCTGGAGACATTTCTTATCCACTATAGAAACTAAAGAAGGTTCCCAATTACCACTAGATTTCCCAAAAACCTCACAATCCAACATTTCAGGTAAATCAATAGAACAACCCAAATGTCCAATTAAATTTTGTCTGGCTAAACTCTGATTTAACATGAAAAATGTAAGACATACTAGTATTGTTCGAATGCTTTTCTAAAAGAGTTAGCTCTAGTGAGAAAAATTCATATACCATTTCAGTCTGGACTGGTATCGATCCCTACAGTTGACACAATTGTTTTATTTTAAATAGCTTGTAAAATGTTACCAGAATGGCCTTAAAAACAATTTAATAACTGATCTGCACTCTCCTGATACATGGGAAAAGCAAGTCCAAAAATGTCCAAAGAGAAACCAGTCAAAAAGAAAAAATAAATCTCATTCAAGGGTGCCATCTAGTGGGCAAATGAGGTGGCTGTACTGTTACTAAGCAACATTTGGATGACATACTTAAAACCCCAGAATCTTGGAGCTCAGAAGAGACTTAGTTCAATGTTTCCCAAAACACGTTCCTTGATAATAGGACTCTGTTGTGAAATGCATTTAAGACATACTGGGTGAAACACTGTGGAAAACACATCTTTATTAAAGACATCTCACAGTCCTAAATATGCAAACCCATACTGGGAATCTCCAAAGGGAGACACGGCATTTCTCACTTGCATTTGGTCAGGGAAACTCTTTACTTGTGGATACCTCTGAACTCCTCAGAGAGCAGTGAAGTTTCTCAAAACAACGTTTGGGAAATTCTGGTCTAATCCAACTCCTGCCTCGACATTTTATACCAGGGCTCCAGCAAGTGAAGTGACTTGTGCTGGCTCCCAGGATGGCCCTGCAGCCTGTCAAGTCCCACAGCAGGTCTGTCTTTGAAACCCAAGGTGTGGGGGGAAATGGGAGGTGAGCCAGAAGCACTCCCCTTGCTCCTTTTCTCCAGCATTAAAATTCTACCATGGAAAGTCTGGAGGCTTCATGTTAAGTGCCTATTAGGCTAAAAGGACATCCTATTACAGTTAGAATAAATATTGATCTTAAAACTTAATACTTTTCTTCAAGTTCCGATGGTTATTATAATTTCAATCTGAATACAAATTGATCTTAATGTTACTGTTCATCTCTGTAAATTTTATTTTTATCATTGTATTTTTGCACAAACACAAATGAAGAGTGTGTGAAAGTTATTTCTGATGCCTTCCATACATGTCATTTGAGTTTAAGCCTGAAGAACCACCACAAACCTAGCAGTGATTGTGGAAACGAAAAATCAAAGAATTACAGTCTAAAATGGTAAGTTCTAAGAGAGGCATGCCTTACATTTGCCCAACTAAGGCAAATATTATGTGGGAATAACACTGAAATTACAAAAGCAGTTTTCAAGGCTATAGGTTCAAACTATCCAAAAAAACTAAAATAATTTTTATTTGAAAATAAATACAAAACTTTAAAAAATGTGGACATTATGTTTATGGGCATCCCAAGGAATCTATGAGGATGTCAGCCGTTCAGCAATTTCAAGAGTACCTTGTTCAGGTGGTGCTGGCTAAGTAGCCCCAGGCTCCACATCTAGGGACAGTGTGAGCCACAGCCAACTCTCCAACTATAGACAACTGCTTCAGCTGCTACACTTTACCAGCTACTTACTGTAAGAAGGAATTATGTGCTCATAAACGCTGGCTCCACAGCCTACTCCAATGTCTCAAGACTGAAAAACAGGATAATAACTTGAATGAGGTTGAAAGAATATGCACAAGTAATAAAGTACCTTCCTTGGTAATTTTTAAATCATTTTGATGGCTACTCTATCACTGGAATTTGATGATAATATTCTATCACAGCTAACCTTCTTCTTAGAAAATTTTAAGTTTTCTCTTATTTAAAAAAAGTTTTCTAGATGGGTGTGGTGGTTCATGCCTGTAATCGTAACACTTTGGGAGATCAAGGCAGGAAGATCACTTGAGGCCAGGAGTTTGAGACCTGCCTGAGCTACAGCAAAACCCAGTCTCCACAAAAAATAGAACAGGTGTGGTAGCATGCAAAAAATAAATGGGTGTGGCAGCATGCACCTGTTGTCCCAGGTACTCAGGAGGCAGGAGGATCACTTGAGCTCAGGAGTTTGAGGTGAGCTATGATGACGCCACTGCACTCTAGCCCGGGTTACAGAGCAAAACCCTGCCTCAAAAAAAAAAATTTTTTTTTTTTAATTTTAATGAACAAAAAAGTTTTCTCAGGCCATGCACAGTGGCTCAAGCCTGTAATCCAGCTACTCAGGAGGCGAGGGAGGAGGATCGCCTGAGCTGAGCCCAGCAGTTCGAGACTGCAGTGAGCTATGCCACTACACTCCAGCCTGGGTGACAGAGTGAGATCCTGTCTCAAAATAATAAATACATAATAAAATTAATAAATAAAAATTTTCTCTTATTTAAAAAATTATTTAAGAAAACTTATTTAAGTTTTCTCTTTTCAAAGAAGGGAAGAATTGTTCTAAATAACTTTGGGCACAAATTTTTTTCTGTACTATCTCCAAAGGATACATTCCAGAAGTGGAATAACAGAATCAAAGGGTAAGACTCATTTATGTTGACAAGCTGGTTCCCAGAATGGTTGTCTTAATTTACACCAACTTTGGGACTCCGTAGCCCTCAGTTATGACTGGGAGGCTTGAGAGATAACTGTAGGTATACAGACCACTCTCAGTTCAGTCCAGGCCAAACATACACAGCAATCCAAAGGCTCTGGAAATGTTCACTTGCTTGCACACAAGCTCAGACTTTCACGTAAAGAGCCTTCTCTCTACATGTGAGATACAAGCTCTAACGAGTCCCCAAACTTGAAAACCGTAAGTTTTCAACAGGAATTGTGCTTCTGAGAGATGAAGAAAAGCTCTTAATTAGAAACTTAATCTCAAGGTCTTAATAAGAGATGTATTACCTACATATAGGATTGGTGTTTTAATTGGATTAACAGGGACCCAAATGCAAAGTGGAAACCAAAGTACTGCCAGTTAGGTTAGACGACTTAGGAGAGGGCTGGCGCCCAAGTTAGAAATTGGCACAGCTTTGCGCCACAGAGCTGGCTGTAATTTTTTTTACGTCTGCTCTGGAAGGCTCTCCCCTTCTTATTCTGCCTGTGGATTTCAGCAGCATGATGGGACATTGTAAAGTGACTCTAAGAGGCATAAACTAATCTGAATGTTCACATATTCCAAAGCCCCCCACATTATACTCAGCCCAAGAGTTAACAATATCCCTCGAAAGTCCCTGAACCACAAAATATTCATTTTTCACTTCTAAAACATAAGTTTATAGAATCCTACTCTTTTATTTTCTGTGTATTTTCTGACAGGACTCAGAAGTATTCCCAGAGGCTCCCTTCTTAGTTATTAATAGAATTAGCACATTAGCTCATTAGAATTAGCAAATTCACTGTTGAGGAGGCTCCACCTCTGATTGATTTTTCTTTTCTTACTTTGCTCTTAACAGGATTCCCAACATACCAGCTGGTCAGCTGACACCACTACACATTTGTACCATCATTCATTCAAATACTATAGTGCTCTTATTATGTGTCCAGCCCCATGCCAAGCTCTGCAAATCCAAAATGGATGCTGAATTACTAACTCCAGCCCCATTCATTTATCAGTTGTGTGACCTTGGACAAGTCACCTAATTTCTCTGAGCCTCATTTTCCTCAATTACAAAATGTGGGATAAAAATGGCACCTGTTCCACAATATTAAATAATTGTACATACCTCCAGAATTAAGTAAAATAATATACATAAAAAACACTGTGTCTAACACCTGTTATTCAAAAAAGTATAGCTTAGTCACTAATGTCAAAAAAGATAATGTGGGTGATTCTGATAAATTATTACAGCAACTATTAAAAGACCACATGCAAAATATAACTTTATATTTGATATACAAAAATATAATTTTGTATTCTATAACTGAATTTCAATGTAAGGTACAAATTCTTAATTCTACCCCCTAGCGGAGGATAAAGGTACAATTAACTTAATCTTGGCAATTAAAAGTAACTCAGTCAGCGGGGCGCGGTGGCTCACGCCTGTAATCCTAGCACTCTGGGAGGCTGAGGGGGGTGGATCGTTTGATCTCAGGAGTTTGAGACTGGCCTGAGCAAAATCATGACCCCTTCTCTACTAAAAAGATAGAAAGAAATTATATGGACAACTAAAAATACATATAGAAAAAAATCAGCCGGGCATGGTGGCACATGCCTATAGTCCCAGCTACTCGGGAGGCTGAGGCAAGAGGATCACTTGAGCCCAGGAGTTTGAGGTTGCTGTGAGCTAGGCTGACGCCACGGCACTCTAGATCCGGGAACAGAGTGAGACTCTGTCTCAAAAAAGAAAAAAAAAAAAAAAAGTAACTCAGTCATCATTTGTTAAACCTCAGTCTTTTAAGACTCTCACTTTTCTAACTTCCTGACACTGGCAAAGTGGCCTCTGGAGCATACCTGTCCTCCATAAGTAGTGTCAGAGTAGCTGGTGCCACCTGGACGTGGGTGTCAGCCTCTGGCATCAACTGATAGCTGTAGCCCCCGCCATGGACGCCACCCAGGTCCACACACTCTGAGTCCTTCTTGTCCCCATGCCAGGCCTCTCTAGTCTTCTAACCCACTCGGCATATGTCACAGCTTCCCTTGACAGCTCAGGACCTCTCCGCTGCTTTCCCCACACTACACTGGAGCTTGGATCCTATAAGGCTGTCTCAGCCACTACTAACTTCTCCACCCAAGAGGCCTATTAAATGTGCATCATCTAGTCTCCCCAGGACTCCCTGGGAAGCCAGCTCACTTCCCCCACAGCTTTGGATTCCTCCTGAGGAATGTAGCCTAGACAATCTTGAGAAATTTCTGGATCTGAGGACACTGTATCTATTTCCCTCTTCCCTCACATGAACTGGGGCAGAGTACAGGGATTCTCTTCTCAGGCATCCATCTGTTTTCCAAGTCCAACCATGTCCCCCCTTTGATCCATCTCCTTCTGCCTCGGGGTCGAACTCTTTCTTTCCTTTGGGTGGGAAAACTGCTCTCCTGTCATTAGGCATTCGCTACTCTATGGCTTAGTGCCTAGCTGCTCAAAGTGGTCTGTGAACCACCCTCTGTGCACATGTGTGCTTGTCGGTTAGTTCCAATTTAATAGTGAGTACAAGTGGTGTTTGTTTTTCCATTCTTGAGATACTTCACTTAGGAGAATGATCTCCAGTTCCATCCAGATTGTTGCAAAAGGTATTAACTCATCTTTTTTTATGGCTGAGTAGTAATCCATGGTATACATATACCACATTTTAATAATCTACTCTGAATTGATGGGCACTTGGGTTTATTCCACGTCTTTGCGATTGTGAATTGTGCTGCAATAAACATTTGAGGGAGGGTGTCTTTTTGATGAAAAGCCTTCTCTTCTTTTGGGTAGATATCCAATAGTGGGATTGCTGGATCGAATGGTTGGTCTACTTTTAGTTCTTTGAGGGATCTCCATACTATTTTCCATAGAGGTCGTACTAGTTTACAGTCCCACCAACAGTGTATAAGCATTTCTTTCTCTCTGCATCCATGCCAGCATCTATTGTTTTTGGACTTTTTAATAAAAGCCATTCTCACTGGAGTAAGATGATATCTCATTGCGGTTTTAATTTGCATTACTCTGATGATTAGTGACCTTGAGCATTTTTCCATATGCTCATTGGCCATTTGTTTGTCTTCTTTTGAGAAGCTTCTGTTCAATGTCTTTTGCCCAGTTTTTAATAGGGTTGTTGTTCTGTTCTTGCTGATTTGCTTGAGTTCTTTGTAAATTCTGGTTATTAGCTCTTTATCAGATGTGTAGCTTGTAAATATTTTCTCCCATTCTGTAGGTTGTCTATTTGCTCTGTTGATTGTTTCCTTAGCTATGCAGAAGCTTTTTAGTTTAGTCAAATCCCATTTATTTATTTTTGTTGTTGCCATGATTTCCTTTGGGGTCTCATTCATAAATTCTTTGCCCAGGCCGGTATCTAGAAAAAATATGGAACGCTTCACGAATTTGCATGGCATCCTTGTGTAGGGGCCGGGCTAATCCTTCTGTATGTCATTACAATTTTAGTATATGTGCTGCTAAAGTGAAAACAGATATATTTTCTCTTGTTAATATGTAGAAACAGTTTCCTCTTTATTTCCAGGAAAACTTCATAATTTATCTTTTCTTTTGTTGCAGACAGTGACTCAATTTCAAGGAAATTAGTCCTATAAGGCAGCTTTGTGTACAAGAAAAATATGGGCCATATGCTTAAGTCCTTCCTTGTTGTGTGACCTTGAGAAGTTCTTAATCAGTTTCCATCTTTGTAATATGGGGGTGATAATATTCATTTCAGGGGATCACTATGAGGATTAAATGAGGTAATATATATAAAACTTCTGGAATGAAGCAAGTGCTACCCACCCCCAATTCCTTCTAGATTTTCCATTCCAGATGACCTTCTGGACACTTCTGTGTAAACCTTCATCCATATATAAAAATTGTGTTTAGTCCAATAATAAATTCCATCCTCTGTAATCTAAAACACTGAAAATTCATTTCCAAACATATGCCTCAAGTTTCTGTCCATGCAAATTGGCAAAATCTTCCAATTCTTTTGGCTTATAATATATCATAATGTATTGTGGTTTACAGTCTTCATCAGGCATGGCAAGCTTGAGAGCCACCTGCAGTTTAGGCAACTGAAACTAAACCAAATAGCTTCATCCTTACCTCCCCAACCTTAAGGCTCCATTTCCCACCCTGAGTAACTCTTGCAGCTCACATTTAGATTTTTATTTAAGTTAGAAAAATAGCAATACTTGAGGAAATTAGCAAGTAAAAGGCCATTTTCTATGGCATCAGGTTCATGGCTAAATGAATGTGTTGATGTTTTAAGACTTAGAACAAAAATGGAGGATTTGGCACATTTTGCTTTGTAGGCACTGCCTTGTGAGTATGAAGTTCACCCCATTCATCAACTTCAGTCATATATTCTTTTTTAAATCTGATTGCAGCACAGCAAGAAGTATATCATTTTTGCTTACAAAAAGGGGAAATGGGCTGCCAGAGACTTAAAAGCAATTCCCAGCATGTCAGTAATTACAGAAGTCTATCCCAGCCTCCAAATTCTCATCAAGGATTTTTTTTAAGTTGGAGACTTCACGTCAGAGTACCAACCACTTCAGTTCACAATAAAGATAATTCGGCACACTCAGAGAGACCCTGTCTCTCTTATGAATGCCCCCTCCTGTGCTTTCGAATCAGTAGCTTTGACACATTTAAGTCAGACAATCCTTTCATTCTTCCTATCAAGTACACAGAAGGCTGACAAAGCAAAAAGTGCAGCCAGAGTACTCTGGACCAAGCAGAACTAGGAGTCACACACACGCTGCCCTGCTGGGTCTCGCCCCATGGTAGATCCTGGCCCACCCCACAGAATGCTAAGATCCCTCGGTGCACCTTTAAGACCCCAAATGACCTAGACCAGGGATGTGTAAATCTTTTCTGCAATGGGCCAGATAATAAACGTTCTCAGCTTTGTAGGCCATACTGCCTCTGTTGCAACTATTCACCTCTGCTGTTGTAGCTCGGAAGCAGCCAGAGACAAATGGGCGTGCCAGTCTTCCAATAAAACTTTATCTACTAAAACAGGAACTGGCTAGATTAGGCCCATGGGCCATAGTTTGCCAACCCTGATCTAAATTAGAGACATACCATTTTATCATCTCTTGGTTCACATGATATTCAAGACAGAGAAGCAGAATATATCACAGAAAATGTCCCAAAACTCCACTTTGTATTATACAACTTGAACTTTTATTTATTTTCACTTTGCCCACAATATTTACCAAAGGAGTTAAAATACGAAAATCACATCTCATTCATTCAGCAGGTGACAGTTTAGGACCTTAAAACTATGTTTTACTCTATAAATCATGATCACCTGAAATGTAATCTTTTATACATAGTGAATTTTAATTCTTGGAAGATGTATGTTCACTGCAATTCTGTAGATCAAACCATATCCCCCCCCAAAATTGTGTGTTATAAGTATCATACAAAATTAGGTTTTACCCTTCCTCTCTCATGTATAAATAGCTGATATGATGAGAAATGGGGGCAGAATCAAAAGAATTTCCTTATAATAAGCATTATACCAGAGTGACTGGGGATGCCACAGGTATGGGGGAGAAACTTGGGTTGTAGAGTACTATTTGATGGAATATCCTAGATACTTGCTAGGATATTACATGGATGTATGTTTACAGTATGTAATTCTGGTGTAGACATGGCATGATATGATACTGAACACCATTCTGACAACAACCAGGCAGAGCCCCTGCCTGAAGGGACCATGGAGAGGGAGCCCAGAAGCCACGTTTGTTCCACGTGGCCATTCCCAGCAAATCAGGTCTGACTGGAGCAAGGATGAAAACTGACCCAAGCTGCGCTCCCTCCCAGGTTTTCGCTGGACCTATTGAAGGTAAATTCAAAAGCTATGCATTGGCTGATTTTATCACCTGCACCAAGATGCAGAAAAGGTAGGAGACCTGGAGCACCCTGAGAGCCCTCGGGTCCCCACCTCCAGCCTTCCTCAGTACCACCAGCATCCAGCACTAGGGTTCCACAAGCTGTGTCTTCTGTGAAGACTCCTTTTCTAATGGCGCTAGCTAGGGTTTCTTGCAACCACAGTCTGAACTGCCACATGCACGGCCCTGCCCCACTTCTCATTCCACCTTCCCAGCCACACTGCTCAGTCTTCTCCAGAGAGAAAGTGAATTTGCTCTACCCGTCCATTTGGTCTGCAACTGGGGAACGCCAGCTCTACAAGAACGCTGCAGGGAACCCTCCGGAAACCACTCCCCTCTCCATAAGCCCTGGGACTCTCTGCCACTGCCAAACATCTTCTTATGGGAAGCAGATGAGAATAACAGACTTTCCATAAAAGTTTAGTGAAAAGCTTACCAAATAAGGTAAAAGAAGATTGAACAAGATGTCACCAAGGGCCCTTAATTTCTATACCAAGTGAAACAATTAAATAAAATGGGAGAACATCGCCCCTGCGCCCCACCCCCGGAATGGCCATACATAGTGATTCCCAGAGGCTTGGCTGCACGCTCAGGCAGCCCCTTTCTCATCCACCCACAGCAGTGGAGCCAGGCCAGCTCCAGCACCAAGCACTGCTCACGCAGTTGAAGCATCCATCCTCCAGGCAATCTGAAGATGGCAGACCCAGAATTTGGCTCTAATAATCAGGCTCCAGAGCCTGAGTTATTAATCACTGTGCTCCAGCACTTCCCGCTCTGATCTCTCCCACCTCCCTCCACTCCTGTCCAGTCCATCCCCACACCCCACTCCAGATCATCCTGTGTTCTCACCCTTGAACTTTTCCCGGGATGTTCCCTGTCTTGTCATACCATCCCATCCATCTCTCAAAATCTGCCCCTTTTAAATCTCACTTCCTACAGTGAGTCTTTGGGGTTCCCAACATTGAATGGAAATTGTTCGTTCTTTGTACCTTTCACTGACTATGTTTGGCATTGCTACTCTTCAAGTGTGTGTCTCCTCCTGCTGGCCCCTGCCGTGTGGCTGGTGGGGCTGAACCACATCATGCCAGCACTGTGTCTGGCACACAACGCACACTCAATGAAGGGAAGGTGGTGGGGAACTGCTGAACCTCTGGCAGAGTCACCAATGAGTGAGGATCTGTTGAGTGGAGATAGTTAACAAGGATGACAGCAGAATAGGAACTTCAGAAGAGAATTATTTGAGCAACACTGGGGTAAAGAGGCAGCTGGGAAAACTGAAGAGCCTCTCCAGTACATTTTTGGCAAACTGACTCTCTTTTTAAAAACTGTACTACAGGCCAGGTGCGGTGGCTCACGCCTGTAATCCTAGCACTCTGGGAGGCCGAGGAGGGTGGATCGCTCGAGGTCAGGAGTTCGAGACCAGCCTCAGCAAGAGCGAGACCCCGTCTCTACTAAAAAAAGAAAGAAATTATCTGGCCAACTAAAAATATATATAGAAAAAATTAGTCGGGCATGGTGGCACATGCCTGTAGTCCCAGCTACTCGGGAGGCTGAGGCAGAAGGATTGCTTGAGCCCAGGAGTTTGAGGTTGCTGTGAGCTAGGGTGATGCCACGGCACTCACTGTAGCCCAGGCAACAGAGTGAGACTCTGTCTCAAAAAAAAAAAAAAAAAAAAACTGTACTACCAAGGTCAAACACGGAGTGACAGATATTGTGCCATGGTAGGTGTCAATTTATTGGAAAAGTTATGCCCTAATGAAAATTGATATTTGAGTTTAATTCTTTGTTTCTTCTAAAAATGAGTACATAGTTGCACTTGTCATGCATGTTTTGTTAAATGTAAGATTTAAAAATTCATTTCATACTATTAATTTCACTTGCAAGATGAAGGTCTAATCTAAACTTATTAACTTTACTCTTATTACTGTTATACAAATCATGGTCCCTATTTTGGTACCAATTTGGCCCCAATATGACTATCCTCACATAAGGAAGACCTCCCTCATGGGGATACAATCTTAACTAATTCCCTGTAACAACTTAGCATTCCAAAGACTGTCACTTCTTCTTTGGTCTCACATTTATGATATAGAAGTTATGACCATAGATGTCTTCAGAGTCACAAGCTGATTCCCCTAAAGCGAAACTATCCTCTTACTACCCACATGGAGACTCCAGAGAAGATGTTTTCAGAATAAGAAGCTCCACAGTAGCAACAACCAAAGCAAACACAACACTAGCCCATTTCCATTCATCTTACGAACTTCCAGGTAGAAGAGCCCTTAACATGTCACTCTCAGCTTACGTAACTTACACCATAGTAACTTAAGTTCAAAGTGATTTTTAATCTATTAATTCAATCTGCTTTTGATTTTTCTCACTGATTTACAAATACAATAGAAGAGAGGGAGTAACATCAGCAGGATGGTGAAGTAGGAGATCCCAGACGTCCTTTCCCCCATGAAGAGCAACAATTCCTCAACTATCCAGGAACAAAGGTGACTCTGGAAGACCCCAGCAATACACTTAAGTAGCCATAGCAATACGGTGAAAGAAAAGAAAACAATGAGAATAACCACACAAGAAGGGTAGGAAGAACATTTTCACTTTGCCTTCATGACCTCCCCAACCCAGCACTAATCAGCAGGGGGCGGGGAGCTTCCTAGCTCATGCACCCCCCTGCAGGGAAAAGGATCATACGGACTATCATGAACCACTGTATGGCAACAAACTGAATAACTTAGAGAAATAGATAAATTCCTGAAAACATACAACCTACAAAGATTGAATCAGGAAGAAACAGAAACAAATAAAGAGACTGATGTAGTAATTAAAAACCTCCCAACAAGGAAAAACGCAGGACCAGATGGCTTCGCTGTTGAATTCTACCAAACATTCAAAGAAGAATTAATGCTAATTCTTCTTAAATTCTTCCAGAAAATAGAATTAGAGAGAACACTTCCAAACTCATTTTATGAGGCCAGTATCACCCTGATACCAAAGACAGAGAAAGACACCACAAAAAATGAAAACTATAGGCTAATATCTCTGATAAACATAAATATAAAAATCCTCAATAAAATATGAGCAACTCAAACTCAACAATAATACATCACAGGATTATACATCATGACCAAGTGGGATATATCCCTGGATCCCTGAGATGCAAAGCTGATGTAATACCTTATATGCAAATAAATTAATGTGATACATCACATTAACAGAATGAAGGATAAAAACTGCATTATCATATCAATAGATGCAAAAAAAAAATGTTTGACAAAGTTCAACTACATTTCATGATAAAAACTCTCAACAAATTAGGTAAAGAAGGAAATTTCCTCAACATAATGAAGGTCCTTTATGAGGAAGACAAAGCTAACACTATACTCAGTGGGGAAAAACTCAAAGCTTTTCCTTTAAGATCTAGGACAAGGCAGGGATGCCTATTCTTGCCACATCTATCAACATAATATGGAAGTACTAGCAAGAGCAATCAGACAAGAATGAGAAATAAAAAGCATCCAAATGAGACAAAAAGAAGTGGAAAACCCTAAATATCCCATTAAAAAAACTGTTAAAACTGATAAATGTAAATGAATTCGGTAAAGTTCAAAAATGCAAAATAAACATACAAAAATCAGTTGCATTTCTTTACACCAAAAATGACTTATCCAAAAAAAGAAATCAAGAAAATGATCCCATTTATAATAGTTTCAAAAAGAATAAACTACTCAGGTGAAAAACTATACACTGAAAACTATAAAACACTGATGAGAGAAATTGAAGAAGACACAAATATTTGGAAAGATATCTCATGTTCATGGACTGGAAGAGTCAATATTGTTGAAATGTCAATACTATCAAATCTACAGATTCAATGCAACTGCTATCAAAATTCTAATGTCATTTTCACATAAACAGAAAAAAAAAATTCTAAAATTTGTATGGAACCACAAAAAGAACCTCAAATAGCCAAAGTAATCCTAAGAAAGAAAAACAAAATTGGAGGTATCACACTCCCTGACTTCAAGTTATACTACAAAGCTATAGTAATCAAAACAGTATGGCACTGGCATAAAAACAGACACATAGATCAATGAACCAGAATAGAGAGCTCAGAAATAAACCCAATCAGATATGGTCAACTAATTTTTGACAAGGACACCAAGACAACGAACTGGGAAAAGGAGAGTCTCTTCAGTAAATGCTGTTGGGAAAACTGGATATCCACATACAGAAGAATGAAATTGTACCCTTACCCTATACACAAAAATCAACTTAAAATGGATTAAAGGCATAAAGGTAAGACCTGAAACCATATAGCACCTAGAAGAAAACACAGGGGAAAAGCTCCTTGACATTGGTCTTGGCAATGATTTCTTGAACAGGGCACCAAAAACGTAGGCAACAAAAGCAAAATGAACAAGTGAGACTACATCTAACTAAAAAGCTTTTGTATGGCAAAGGAAGCAATCAATAAAATGAAAAGGCAGCCTACAGATTAGAAGAAAATATTTTTGAACCATATATCTGATAACAGGTAAACATCCAAAATATACCAGGAACTCATACACAACACAAAATTTAAAAAAGTGATTTTAAAGTCTGAGTTTAAAATAAACAAACAGCTGGATGTGGTGGTTCACAACTGTAATCCTAGCATTTTGGGAGGCTGAGATGGGAGGATTACTTGAGGCCAGGAGTTCAAGACCAGCCTGAGCAACATAGTGTGGCCCTGTCTCTACAGAAAACAGAAAACTTAGCCAGGCGTGCTGGTACTCACCTGTAGTCCCAGCTATTCGGGAGGCTGAGGCAGGAGGATCCCATAAGCCCAGGAGTTTGAGGTTGCAGTGAGCTATGATGATGCCACTGCATTCTAGCCTAGGGCAACAGAGGGAAACCCTATCTCAAAAAAAAAACAAACAAAAAGCAAAGTACTTGAATAGACATTTCACCAAAGAAGACATAAAAATTATCTACAGGTACATGAAAAGGTGCTCCATATCACTAAATCTTCAAAGAAATGCAAATCAAAACTACAATGAGATATCTCCCCACTCCTGTTAGGGTGGCTATGATCAAAAAAACAAGCGATAACAAATGTTGGCGAGAGTGTGGAAAAAAGGGAACCCTTGTACACTGTTGGTGAGAATGTAAATTTTTGCAGCCATTATGGAAAACAATACAGAGACTCTTAAAGAAATTAAAGCTAGAACTACCATATGACTCAGCAATCCTTCTTCTAGATATATACCCGAAGGAAATGAAATCACCACTTCATAAAGATATCTGCATTCTCATGTTCACTGCAGCATTATTCACAATAACCAAGATATGGAAACAAAGGTAGTGACCATCAACAGATGAATAGATTAAAAAATTGTAATACACACACGTGCACACACACAGAGATTGTGCTTGGGATAACCTTATCCAAAATGCTTGGGACCAGAAGTGTTTCAGATTTTGCATTTTTCAAATTTTGGAATATTTGCATTATACTTACCAGTTGAGCATCCTAAATTTGAAAATCTGAAATCCAAAATGCTCCTATGAGCTTTTCTTTCGAGCATCATGTTAGCACTTTAAAAGTTTTGCATTTTGGAGCATTTTGAATTTCAGATTTTTGAATTAAGGACACTCAACCTGTATACACACGCACACACACACACGAATATTACTCAGCCTTTAAAAAGGAGATCCTGCTATTTGGGTCAACCTGGATGAACCTAGAAGACATTATGCTAAGTAAAATAAGTCAACCACAAAAAGAAAGATACTGCATGATCTCACTTATATGTGGAATTTTTTAAAACAATAGAACATAAATTGTAGTTATGTAGGATGAATTAGTCTAGAGATCTAATGTATAGCATGAAGACTACAGTTAATAATATATATTATATATCAATATATTAACAACAGTTACATAGAGATATATTTAATTGGATATATATATTACATATAAAATATATATATTCCAGTAATGTATAATGGAAACTTGCTAAGAGAGTAACACATACACACACACACAAAAACAAAGAAAGGTGATGATATGAGATGATAGATATGTTAATTTTATTGACTGTAGTAATCACTTCATAATGTAGAGTCACATGCATCTTGGTCAATGACGGACTGTATGTATGATAGTGGTCCCATAAGATTAAAATATTGTATTTTTACTGTACCTTTTCTATGTTCAAATATGTTTAAGTACACAAATACTTACCACTGTGTTACAATTTCCTATAGTATTCAATATAGTAACATGCTGTACAGGTTTATAGCCTAGGAGCAATAGGTTATACCCTATAGGTGTATCGTAAGCTATACCATCTAGCCTAGGTGTGTATTAGGCTACACGTCTAGGTTTGTGTAAGTACACTCTGTGTTATTCACACAACAAAATCCCCTAGCAATGCATTTCTCGAAATGTATCCCCATCATTAAGTGACACATGACCAAACATGCATATCAAAGCATTCTGTTGTACCTTAAATTTATACAATAAAAATAACTAGCACCAGGTGTGGTGGCTCACACCTGTAATACCAGCAACTCAGGAGACTAAGGTAGGAGGACTGCTTGAGGTCAGGAGTTCAAGACAAGCCTGGGCAACAAAGTGAGGCTTTGTCTATAAAAGAATAAGAAAAAATTAGCCAGGCATGGTGGCACATGCCTCTAGTCCCAGCCATTCAGGAGGCTGAGCCAGGAGGATCACGTGAGCCCAGGAGTTTGAGGCTACAGGAAGTAGCAGCACCTTTGTACTCCAACCTGGGCAACAGAGCAAGACCACATTTCTTAAAAAACCAAATAAATAAATAGAATAAAATAAATAAAATTACATGTATATAAAAAACAAAATTAATACAACATAAATGATTTCTAATATACATATTTGTTCTAGCCCCTTATATATACCCTCAAAGTAAGAACTTGAGAAATTTTCAGTATTGCAAAATAATACAAAATTTCTAGTTTCTAATGTACAAATTAAAACAGCTTTTAATTTTTTATATTTGTTTAGTCATACCATATTAAGATTATTATATTGGTATAAGTGACTTGACTTACCCATTTAGTATAAAGCAAGTCTAATAACTTCAAAATTTCAATCAAACATTGAAAAACCAAAATAGATGGGCTGGCAGTTTGGTAAGGTTTACTCTGCCAGTCTAGTAAAACATATTGCTCTACAAGTTCTAATTTTCACCTGCTTTCTCCCAGACCTTTCCACACTAAACACTCAGATGACTTCCTCACAGTATTAAGGAATGTGAATTTTAACCTGCTATGGGACTTCTCCAAATTTGGTTTGGAGAAGATTCTTTTGTGCCCTCATTGGAACACCCAGCTAGATTGGGGTTAAAGATATAAACATTAATAGGAGGCTGAATTATAAAAGATAAAGAAATATTTTCAGGTCCATCATTAAAAAGAAAACAATGGAAACGTCATAAGCACTAGGACTTTGGCTAACATTATAAACATGCACAATCCCAACAGCTTGAATAAAATTGTTCCACATTCAAATGTAATAAAGGGTATCTGAAAAGAATTGAGAGTTGCAAGCACTATTTTGAAGCAGTGAAGTCAAAGTTAACATTCTGAGGAATTAGATAGGGGTGGGGAACCTGGCCTTAAGGCTACAGGGTCCCCACCCCTGATTTAGACCGTTCCTGGTTCTGATCTCAAATTCAGCTCATCACAAGCTTTGTTTCACCAGTGTCGAAACCCATACGGAGCTATCTAAACACACTGGCAACACAATTATCTAGCAGTCCTGTCTCAGATGATCCAAGTTCAACACATCAAGTACATGTTCAATTTACTCATGGGTAGGTCTGCTCAGACCCTAGTTACCCTACACAATTCTAACAAGCTTGCCAATCTGACTCACAGCCCATAATAAATTAACAATCAAAAGCTGAAATATGAGAAAAGTGCTAGAGACACAAATACTGTCAACAGTGAGAGGTGAACTCTAGCAGCGTAGGAGGAATGGGGGTGGGGGGAACCACCAAAAGTGGACATTAAAAGGAAAGCATGTGAGAGCACTCAGAAGAGAGTCAAATAACTCTATATTCCCAAGTCCCAAGTCCATCGGACGGCACCCACCCCTTCACGGGAAAGAGTAATAACAGACATTGCTAATCTTCACCCCGAGCTATGAAGAAAAGGTTCCAAGCTGCTCAAGAGACAGTGTGTAAGAAAGCCAGGAAAATTCAAACAGTTGTAATTTATAAAGATTTCCCTCAGCATTGTTAATCATTTTTGAAAGTGTTGACACTTAAAGGGCGAGGCTCTGGTCACTTGGGGAGTAGTCTTATGAAGAAACTCCTTTTTCCCACCCCGTCAGTTAATGAAGCACTGCATGTGGACGCCCCACGTCGGAAGCCGTTCCAAGGATAGCATTCCAAAGTCAGCTATAACAACAAACAGCAGATGTCCAGAAGAGGCACCAATATCTCCTCCCCACACCCAAACCATTTGAGAGGAAAAAATAAACCGAAAAAATGTGTGACCAGACAGACAAAACTGTCAATTAGTTGAAAAGCAAATTTCAAAGTTTCCAATGAGGGCACAAAAGAATCTTATAAAAAAAAAAAAAAAAAAAAAAGATAAATCATTGTAATTTTTACAAAAAAAAGGAACCAAATATATTTCTCCTTGAACAACTGCCAGGCCTCCAGGCAGATCTTCCAGCATGAGATGATCAAACCTGAAGAATTTCCCCAAGAGAGTGGACACTTCCAAATCGCAAATTTCCATTTTAAAATAAGCATATTTATTGCTATTTTTTCCAGTTCAAGAATGTGGTTGTTAAACGTTAAATTCTAGTTTCTGAACTCCTGTAATGGAGGAAGAATAGCCCACATTCAGAGTGGGGTCCTATGAGGGATGAATACCCCCAAATTACTAAAAATTCATCAACTTAGCAAAAACCAGGACAGAGACATCTGGTCTAAATGCAACCACCATGGCCAAATCTGAGCTGCAGTAAGTGTGTTTCCCACCAGCATGGCAGGCTATTTATCCATGTATTTATTTTTAATTTCTTCTCTTCCTCTTCTAGAAAGACTGAGGAAGATCCATGGCTGAAGACAGGGCCTAAAAGATCAGCCCTGTGCTTTCTTCACACACTTTCTTTATGTTCAGAAAAAGTTTCATGAGAACACCACACTCCCAGCCAAACCATCCAGAATACAGGTCACAATACCAAGGAGGATGAAGCAATCCAGTGGTTCCACCTCATTCATACCTGTCTCTGCCAGGTCATACGGGAGTAGGGTGACCAACTCCTTCTGGTTTGCCCAGGATTTTCCCAGTTTTAATGAAAGTCCCATATCCTGGGAAATGTCTCACTCTCAGGCCAACTGGGATGGCTGGTCATCCTACAGGAGCACTGACATCCACACATCCCCCGTGGGCTGCACCCAGAAACGTGGTTTTGCACAGCCTCTGGGGAGACACAACCGAATTCAAGCAAGTGGGAGTCTGTTGGTCAGACTTGGGTTCAAATCCCATCCCTCTGCTTCCCAGCAGTGTGAACTTAACCTCTCTAAGCCTCAGTTTCTACATCTACAAGGCAGAAATAACAATATGACATAATTCTCACAGGAAATTATGTGAGAATTGAGTGTGATCATAGGCCCAAACTGACCTTTCTGTTATATAAGCTATCTAATATCATACTTGTTATTTCCATCTCATTATTATAATCATATAATTTAGTGTTAGCATATTATTTACAAATTCCATGATCTTAACTATTATTAAGAATAAATTGCTCCTGGTCTCCCCACCTCACAACTAACACTCTCAGTTGGGAAACCTGCTATAGTCACTGTTACAAAAATAATATCACCATACACACCAAAAAAATCCAAGCAGTACCCCTCTTTGAAATCCAGCCAAAATGACCAATTTGGGCACATTCAGACCCACAAAAACCACCCCAAAAGTTTACCACTTGAACAAAAAAGTCTTTGTTCCTTGTGATTAATTGCACTCTCTCTTTCTACTCTGCCCATCTGGAAGAGCCCTATGTTACCTGCATTACCAAGACTGTTACATCTAAGTAGACCAAAGTGAAACCACCATTTTCCCTTCCTCTGTGACTTTTCAGATGCAATTCCATGTGCAACTGCAGACTCCCTTTAGAAAGAAATGGAGAGAAAAGTGCATAACTTCAAGAAAGTGTCTAAAAGGTGTCAACCTAAGACCTAATACTAGGCAAACAAAAATGCTCACAAGACCAATGCTAAGTTAGGTGAACAGCGCTTGCACCCAAGAAGCAAAGTCCTGAAGAATGCACACTAGGTACAGTCTCCTGTATAAATGGGGCATCGCTGGCCTCATCTCTAGCACAATCACTGTGTTACCCACCTTCCTTCACAGCATCAGTTCATCTTCAAGCAATCTGAGCGGACGAAATCCTTAAGTATACCCTGATTAGTGTCTGCTGGACCTATGTCAGCAAACCTCTTCTACTTCTTTAATAATGTCTCCTTCACTTGGGAGGACAGCAGCATACACACAAGCATTAACAATAGCTTCAAGATGACAGTGAAATTCGAGGACACCCCTTTTACGGAGGATTCTTTTTCTCAAACTCATGAAATGAGAAAATTAAACAAATTGTGTGTTTCTTATGGCTCTCAGTCATATTCTTTCTTTTGAGATAATAATTTGTATTACTTTGCACACCAGAGTAGGAGCTCCCAAAGAAAGGTGAGATGGCAGGGCTGCTACTAGCTCAGGTGGCCCGCTTGGTGCAAATTAGAAAAGGAAGCCCCTTCCTTAAGATGTGTTACTTCCATCTGCCAGAATGCTGCTGTGATATACTGATTTTGTTACACTAAGGGCCTGTGTTGCCATCTTCTGACAAAGTGTCATAAAATGGATGACAATCTATCATGTCCACAATACAAATGGCACCCTTTAGAGTTGTGCGGTGCCCCATCTACACAACTCTGTACGCTGGTTCTGAATGCTGTATCTTCATCTTTGGAGACTCACAACACTTCATATGAATTAGTTGTGCCTTGATATATGCCGTAAATCAGTTCCAGGACCCCTGCATATACCAGAATCCACACATACTCAAGTCTCACAGTTGGCCCCGAGGAACCTTCCACATATGTGGGTTTCGCATCCCAAGAATTCTGTATTTTTGCTCCTCATCCTCATTTGGTTAAAAAAAACAACTGCATATAAGTGGACCAGCACAGTTCAACCCCTTGTTTTTCAAGGGTCAATTGTAATTATTTGTGATTTACCTAAAAATTGTCCCGACAAGTCAGATTCAAATACTATCTGTGTGCATATATGATTGTATACATACATGTATGTACCTTTATTATTTAAGGCCAGATTCCTGGCCCATAGTTATGAGAACAGCTATTCTTGATATTTCAGGAAGAGAAATTTAAAAATACGTGCTATACTGAGGCAAGGACAGGATGGGAGAAAGAAGAAAAGGGAAAAACCAGAAGTTTTGAAGCAATCAGTTTATTCCCAAGGCAAAAATATTTACCCT
The DNA here is from genome assembly GCF_041146395.1 of Eulemur rufifrons. Lineage (NCBI taxonomy): Eukaryota > Metazoa > Chordata > Mammalia > Primates > Lemuridae > Eulemur > Eulemur rufifrons. The sequence continues at coordinate 160,262,901 of NC_090989.1, forward strand.
TATCTTGCATAACCAGAAGTTTTACTAATGGTCATAAAAATAATTGCACCATTTCAAAATCCCGTTGCTACAGCACAGGAATAAAGCTCACCATGTGAGCCTCTTCTTAAATAGTTTTACATTTAGCGACCGTCAACTTCACCTTTCCCACCTTTAGATTCTGGCCTTTAAATGAGACCATTAAGAGTTCACAAGGCCCAGGATAATGAGTTTTCCAGAAACAAGATCCCAGTTTCCCAAGCAGTGGGGAGGGCCAGACTACCACAAAGGCCACAGCTTAAAGAAAGTAGATAATTCAAAAATAAAAATCTGTAAACAAGCCGATTTTTCATGATCTGCTCTACTTGCAGAGCACTAATGCAGACATTTTGCTTTTCCTCACCCTCTCATATCATCACTGCAAGCATCAGTGAATGCAGCATGGCCAAGGAAAATAGCTTTATAAAAAGAGGGGAGGAAAACAGCCCAGTGGAGACTCTAACTAGGGCTGGGTCCCCTTCTTGCTGCTTCAAGCTGAATTCGCTCCTTTTATTCTCGTAACACAAAAGCTTTTCTTAGTCCCATTTTACAGAGGAGGAAACCGAGTCTCAGAAAGACTAAACAACTTGCCCAAGGTCATACAGCTATTAATGGTAAGCGATGTCTGGTTCTAAAGCTCTTGGCCTCCTGCTATAGCACACTGCTCTGGGTAGAGCCTCCTGTGTCCACAGGTCTCCTGCAGATGCAGATTCTAATTCCAGAGGCCTGGGGCAGAGCCAGAACTGCTTCACTTCCAGCAAGCTCCCAGAAGATACCAACGGTATGCTGGCTGTTGGACCACATTTGGAGTAGCAAGGCTTTGGACCTGGTTCTCAACAGGGGATGATTCTGTCCCCCCCAGGGGACATCTGGCAATATCTGGAGACATTTTTGAGTGACACAACTGGGGTGGGGGGGAGGTATTGCTACTGGCATAACGTAGGTGGAGGTCAAGGATGTTGCTAAATAACCCACAACAGGCCAAACCTCCACCCACAACAAAGAACTGTCCAGCCCAGAATGTCAACAGAACTCGTGCACGGTCGAGAAATCCTCAGAGGTCCCAAGTTCTTTTAGACTTCTGCCAAAGCTGCTATAGTTTTGCAAACTTGCACATGGGGTCAAAGGTAGCTCCAGTACTTTAAAAAGTCTACATAAATCAAGATAGAAATGTTGATCCCATACAACAGATGGCTGGAATATGATGAAGTTTAATTTCCTCACAAATATTCTCCCATTATGCTGAAGAAAATCAAATCAGCTGATTGCAAACAAGGATTTCAGAAACTGCCCAGAATTTCTGTAAAGTTCTTGCTTCTTAGCACTGGAGGTCAGAATTGAAAAGGCAAAGGATAAGATTATTTTTAGGTGTAAATTTTATAATTTCCTGTTCTGGCAGCTCAAACATTTACCCTGTTAGCAAAGATCACATGACACCATCTTTCATTATTCAGCATTGGCTATTGCTACCCACCATCAGGATCATGCTGGGATATTGCCATGCTTTGCACCCAGCATCCACACGATTCCCAAAACCTAGTTAAAAAAAAAAAAAAAAAACACTCATTCATCTGAATCTTTAATGTTCATAACACCAAAAAATTAGCTCAAGTTTAATATTTTTGATTAAGTAACCACGCTACATTGTGGTGTTAAGAAAATCTCAAAACACTACATTGTTTAATGACAGCATATGCTTTAGGAAAACCATAAATTTAAATATAATTTGAGGGATAAATTAAGGTTTGGTTAAACTCATACAGCTTTTCTGAAAAGATGCGGGAGTCTAAGAAAGGACATTACATATGCTAGTGTACCAGACCCCCCCATGCCTCTGTCTTACTTACCTATCAGTGAACCATTCCTCATCCCTAGGGACCCAGTCCAAAGGGCCCACCTTAGCACCTCCCACAACAGGGTATCTGTCATCCAGTGTCCCCTCAAGACATAGTTTACAGTTAAAGGCTCTCCATAAAACAACTGAATGAATGAATGAACTCTCTTGTCCTAGACCACTCAGCTTTCTGGGTTCTCTGTCCTCTCTAAATACTTCCTTCTCAGTTTTTTTCACTGTTCTCCTTCTCCTATCTTTGTGTTAAACACAGATATACCCCAGTTCTATCTTTGGACCCTCCTTGCTTGCCGTGGTGCTGGGGAGGCATCTAAACCCTCTCTTTTGGAAATGGTTCCCACACCTATATCTCTAACCTAGTCTTGTGCCTTGAAATGCAAACTTGTATTTTCAAATGTCCAGCCCATCTTCCCCTCCCAAAACCCTGCCTCCTTCATGACTATCACAGGCATCATCACTGACCCTGTCACCAAAGCTGAAAACTCCAGCCTCTCTGATACATTGCCCTCCTCATTCTTTACCTTCTTTGCTGTGGTTCCTATTTCAAGGCATCCCCTTTTACTCCTTTCCCTGTTACCACTGTCATCACCTTAATTCCACCTCAGGAAGAGTCTTCCTAGACTTTCAAAGCTAACTCCTAAGTGGTGGGTTCAGGATTATGGGGACGGGCATAGAAGCTGGTTGTAGAGAGAGTAAGGGTTGTACCTGCCCCCTGAGCAGCCCTGTAACCTGTAACGCTGCAACACCCCCTGACTCTCCCCCCGACACAGAGGAGGCAGTGTGACCTGATGATTAGGAATAGTGGCCTTGTGACCACCTTGATTGTGACTCTCTGTAAGGCTCTAGGCAGGGAAATCCACTTCCCCGAGATTCAGTTTCTTCATTTATAACAAGGGGGGATTAACAGGCTCAATTTCATTAGGGTTATTGTGAGGATTAAATGAGTTACTACACGTCAAGAGTTTAGAACAATGCCTGGCACACCACACGTGATTGATAAACGTTAGCCATGCTGATGGCAACGACCATAATCCACTTAGCAGAGCAATATCCCAAAGACTGGTGTGATCACCAGCAATGAATAAAAAGACACAGCAACATCATGAATTCCATGTTCCAATCCACTGAGAGGGACGTGGCACTGTTTCTGTGGTGTTCTTGCCGGGAATGCATGGCCTTGGTCCAATCGTGAGAAGACATCAGAAGGGTCTGAAGTGAGGGAAATTCAGCAAAATAATTGATCAATATGCTTCAATGATGCCAAGAACATGAAAGATAAGGAATAACTAAGGAACTGCTGCAAACTGCAGGAGGCTAGGAAGAAATAACAACTAGATCCAACATAGGATCCTGGGACAGCAATAAAAGGACATTGGTAGAAAAATGACTGACATTTAAATGAGGCCCTTAGTTTAGTTAATGGTATCACAGTGCACCAGGCAGAAGTGGTAATTTTCTGGTTCTCACACTGGTGCTCAGGTGATGTAAGATGTTAACACCGGTGGAGACTAGGAGAGGGACCCGTGGAAACTCTCTGAATTATTTTTTGCAAGTTTTATAAGTCTAAAAATAATTCAAAATAAAAAGTTGAACCTCCACAAAAGGACACCAATGAAGCTTCACTCCAAAATCATTCCACAAACATTTATGGGGCTTTTATGTACCAAGGACATTGCTAGGTTCTGTGCAAGCACCAGTGACATGGACATGGTTCTTCCTCTGGATATTTCACAGTCTAGTGAGAAAGACAGTCAAGTAAATGGACACTTAATAATTGCTATTAATATGAGGCATCTATACACAGGCAGGGACCTAATCCAGTGTGGGGCAGGAGGGAGTGAAAGTGAGGACATCTGCGGAAGGTAACACCTGGACTGAATATTGTAGGACAAATACAGGATGGCCAGGTGAGAGTGGAGGAGGAAGGGAGCCAGGCAACAGGGAGCCACACAAACACAGGCACAGGCACAGAGCCCAGAGCCTGGCTGTTCAGCAAAGCCAGAGTTTGAGATGACAGGGAGGCAGGGGAGAGAGAAAGAGTAGAAGACGAGGCTGGGAAAGCAAGCAAGACTTTGTGAGCCAGGCTCAGGAGTTTGGACCTTGTCCTTCAGGTGATGGAGGATACTGAAAGGGCAGACTTATATTTTTCTAAGATTATTCTGATAGCAGTATGAACAATGATCTATGAGAGATACAAAGCTAGGGGACCAGTTAAGAAGACCAGGCCAAAGGTAAGAGCAATGGAAATGAAAAAATATGGGCAGACCCAAAAGTTTGTAGAGAGAGAGAGAAAGCAGGATTTAGTGATACACTGAACACAGAGGGTATGGTATGATGAATAATGCCCCCCCCAAAGGTGTGTGCCTCCTAATCCCCCAAACCTGCGATATGTTGCTTTCCATGGCAGAAGGACTTTGCAGATGTGATTAAGGATCTTAACATGAGAACATTATCTTGGATTATCTGGGTGGGCCCAATGTAATCATAAAAATTCTTACAAAAGGGAGGCAGGAGGGTCAGAGTCAGAGGGAAGGAACTATGACAACAGAAGCAGGGGTATTTGAAGATGCATCGGAGATGGCTTGGTGATGGGCGAGGGGGCCATGAGCCAAGGATTGCAGAGGGCCTTTAGAGGCCGGGAAAGGCAAGGGAATGAGCCACCCGCCAGAGCCCCCAGAAGGAATGCAGGCCTGCCATCACCTTGATTTTAGACCAGTGAAACTGATTTCAGACTTCTGACACCCAAAACTGTAAAAGAATCATGTATTTGGTTGTTATAATCACTAAATTTGTGGCAATTTGTTAGAGCAGAAATAAGAAACTAATATGAGGGGTGATGGAGAAAGAGAAATTGATGATAATTCCTGGGCTCTGCTTAGGGTTGGGAGGTACACAGTGGTGGCAGACAGCAAGACAAGGCCACGGAGCAGAACGGGTGGGAAGAAGACAGGAAGTTGCATTCTGGACAGGCTAACCTTAGGATGTTTCTGCAACCCACAAGAAGTTCACTAGGCAGTAATCTATATGGTACTGGTGGTCAGGAGAGAGTCCAGGCAGGAGATAGAATTTTCCACAAAGTTGGTACTTGGTATATACTTAATTAGGTCTACTAGATTCTCATCTTTTAATAAAAGGGTCAGCTGCAGGAGTACTACTGTTACCATTGTTATAGTAATGATATATATTATGAGGAGTGATTATTTCTACAGGCAAGAGTGTGTAGCGAAAGAACTGTGTATTTAAATTCTAACAGCATGGTATCTATGTTACCTGAGGAAATCACAACTTCTCTGTGTCCCAATTTCCTCATCTGTAAAAAGGGAATACATTCTAACAGGGATTAAATTTACAATGAGTGCTTGGCATTTAGTTGAGTGCACAACACAAAGTAAGTGCTCAATAAGGGGCAGCTATTGTAAGTACTGCTTATATACAACTCATTAAAAATATTTTGATAAATCGTAAGAATTTCTTATATCATCCAAAAAGTTACAACAACTTCTAATTGTTTCATGCTTTCTTTCCCCAGTCATTTTCTATATACATCAAACAATTTGGTCACTTACTATCTGATATTAAAGATGTAGGTGACATGATCTCTCCTCACAAGTTGTGCATAAGTTTGTCAGGAGGCAGATATGAATCAATAATGATAAAGAACAGTGTGCACAGTGATAATGACATTGAAGAGGAGTATGATGTGATTCCTGCTCTCAGGGAATTCAGTCTTGAGAGCAGACAGCTATATAAATAATGGTAGACGAACATTTATTAAGCACCTACTAAATGCCAAGCTTTACATGTATTTAACATGCATTACATTTAATTTATTCAAGTCCAGCTAATCAGATATTTCCCATACAATAGAATCATCTCTGTAACGGTCTGATGCAATTACAAAGGGAAACCAAGACGGTGGAGAGAAGGTCACCCCTGAGTTTGCACAGCTCAATACAAACACCCGTACCCCAACAAGTGACCCGTAAAATACCACCAGGCAAGGTTTGCTCCTGAGGAGAGAAGGCAATGGTTTGCACGAGGAACATGGACTTGCTTTACAAGGAGACCAACTGATATGATGGCAACTCCTGCTTATCCCTTCTCATTTTTCTTTGACATTTGTCGATCCAAGCCCTGTAAAGTATTTTGCATAGGTCATGTCGCTGGAGACCAAAGAGTAAACTCACACAGTTGAATGCAAAGATTTTGTAGGAGGCAGAGAAAACTGCTCATCAAAATTCTATTAGGCCAGAGGCCTCCCATAGCCTCCCAGGTCTCTTGCAAAAGTACAGACCAACTACCAGAAATATGACAACAAAGACAATTAACCTCATAAAACAATGCAGATGAAAACATGATGGGAAGAAAATGATTAAGGTTTAAAATAAGAGGAAGGGGGAAAATCAACATATTAAGAGAAAGAATAAGATTTTAAATGAAGTCATAATAGAAACCAGATGAGAAACTAAATAGAAAAGGAAAGTTTCAAAGAAAACAAGCCAGAAAGGAGAAGAACTCGGGGGAAAGAAATGATTACAAGTTATTTTGACTTTCTACAAAACAGTGGATAGTACATTGGTTCTCATTTCTGAGGTCAAGTCCTCTGTGAGGTCTCAAAGCAAGTTAATTGCCCTGAATTAAGTCATGGGACAATGTCAGCACCTACATCTCACAGAGTTGTTCTGAGAAGTCACTGAGCCCAGCACTGAGCTTTGTGCCTGCACCTAGTGAATCTTCTGTCTAACAATGGTGCTGATGACAATGATGATTTATGCTACTAAACAGCACCCCACCAGGACCTCCCAAGACCAGAGTCCATGAGCTCTCTCCGTATCATGAGCTCACATGGATTCCTCAGGAGGCTGCTGTGATTTGAGGAAATGAGATCATTTTGGACCATTTTCCTTGAGTCTTCTATGCCATACACACTTGTGTCTAGAGGGCAACAAAGCAAGGAGCCAGCATGCAAAGATAACCAGAGCCTAGAAAAAGGGGAAAAGATGATGAGTTCTTCAAAAAGATTTCCTGTCCTCTGAAGAAGCCTGTGTCATTATGTCTTAGACACGGGCTTAGATATGCATGCTCGGCACAAGCATCCTCAAATGTCCACTAAACTCCTGTGATTGCTCTACCTGTAACAGTTGCTTAGGCGGCATTCTAACAATACCCACTGAGGTTGCGCCTGGTAGGTTTTTAAGGCGCCTCAAGTTTCCAGTGTGCAATTGGCAAGGATCCAGTCATTGTGCAGCGTTTTGTCTTTTAAAGTAACAAAGGCTTGAGTCCTTAAAATTGCCTAAACCTTGACATGCATAAAAGCACTGCAACAGAGACCAGTGGCAGGAACACCAGTGAGTTTCATGAAGGTACACTGTAATACTGACATCAAGAGTCATCTCTGCTGTCTAAGGCACAATCAGATTTTGCCTCTTCCTTGCTGCGTGGACACTGCCAGGATGACACAGGCCTTCTCTACTCTTTCAAAAAAGAGCACCTTGCATTCTTATTTGGATGATGGATGGGAAAAGTAACATTTTAAAGGAGATTATTTGTCTAAACCAAGATTAACTTTTCAGTGCACTAATAAGTGCACATAGATGATGAGGGAGCTCTTGATTCTGGGTTCGAGTGATTAGATCTAAAGAGGTTTTGGTTTTTTTGAAGCAACTCTTCAGAGAAATATTTTTAAGGCTGGCCAAGAGATACAAAATGAAAGTGGCACTAATAAACCTAAAAGAAGTTAAGTTTAGAGTGATAGCTAATCTTGCCAGATAGGTTTCTGAGTGGAAGATGTGATAAGTGTCGATAAAGCATTTCCTTGGTAAGTGACTGCCGGCCCCACTCGAAGCACAGAAACCCTACCACAAATCTATAGGACTTTCTGCAAGAAAAGAACTTTGCTCCATTAATAACTTTTTAAAACATGCACTAATTCATGCTGGCAGGCAAAATCCTCCCATCAAAATCCATTCTCTGATCAGACTGAGTTCAAAGATAAGTGCGGGGTAAAAAGAAAAACTCAAGTCTAGAGAAAACTGGGGGTGGAGGGGGATGGGTATAAATAAAATCCTGTAGTCTGAACTTAAAAGTTTTAGAGTCAGGAAAAGAGGACAAAACTAGATAACTTGGGTCAAGTGGGTCAAAAAATAAAGGTTTCAACTGCATAAAAAGCCAAACATGAGTTCACATTTTTAATGTGATATGCATAAATACTGGCTGCTATTTTAATATTTGCCTTTACTTTAGATGTAGTGGGGCTCTGCTCGAGGCAAGATTTTTTAATAGCAACAATAAAAATACTTAAAGGTACTTAGAGCAAAGCATGTGTGGTCACGATGTTTTAAAGGGGGAAAGAAAAGGTAATTCTAAACATCTGTACTGCATTTCCACATGATAAAACCACTACACTCCAAAATTATTCTGAAGTTTGGTGGTGCTGGGGGGTGGGAGGGGGGTGGAGGCAGTTCATATAGAGTAATGTTTATCTAAAAAACAGAAAGGGAGACTCAAAAGGCCATTTTGGGGAAAGCAGCCACGACAACCTGTATTGTAAAATAAAACTGCCAATTAATAGTGCGAGTCCGGTAGTCAAAAAGTGAGGTTTCTATGTCTTTCTCAGATCCATAATTATTATCTCCATAAACACACCTGAGAATCAAATGTTCTTTTATTTTCCCAAAGTCCCAATCTTCCCATGTGGTATCTCAGATCAAAACACTACCTCCAACCCCTCCTTTAGATTTCTTTCCCAGGATGTGCCTCATTTCCAGCCCTGTATTTTCTGAGAGGGAAGGAGTGAGGGAGCAGGGAGTCGGAGGAAGCTTCTCTCTGAGTCTCTCCCTCTGTCTATCTCTGTCTGCCCCACACACTTCTGTTTCTTTCAGGCTCAAACCCCCATCCCCACCTCCCCTCAGCATGTCTGTTTCCTAGCTCGGTTCCCTGCAGTCAGTCTTTGGGTAAAGAAGAATCTTGCTCTGGGCTGCCCTTCTCAGTAAAACCCAGCTGCTAGCAGGTGGGGCTGGGAATTACTATTCTTGCCATGGCCCAAGGCCAGCCACCGGCAGCATGTGTCACTCACTCTATACCAGCAGTACACAGCCAGATGATTTTGCCCCCCAGGGGATATTTTGCAATGTCTGGAGACATTTTTGTTGTTGTTCTTGTCGCAATTTGGGGAAGGGTGTAGGTGCTATGCACATCTGGTATGTAGAGGTGGAGGATGCTACTCAACATCGTACAATGCACGGGACAGCCCCCACAACAAAGAATTATCCTGCCCCAAATGTCATTAGTGCTGAGATTGAAAACCCCTGGGCTACACCAGGCAAGCAAAATCCCAGGAATAGGCAGTCTTTCCCCAACACTAAAAATGCTCAAATGTCTGGCAACCCTGCCCAAAGAGCCTCCGGTATGATCTGCCTGCCTGCCAGGCAGGAGGAAGGGCAGAGGGTGGTAAGGGACCTTTCAGCTGTCCTCTTGACCAGGTCCTGGCTTATCTGATTAAGAACATGTTCCGTGGGAAAACCCACAAGTGTGCACGCTAACAATTACCACCTGTAAACGTTTTAACACGCCCTGTATATATACACGGGCGGTTTCTCTCTCTGATCCGTTCCTTCAAAGCAGCCATAGATTTTTAAAGCACTAAGTGTGTAGGACTAAAATGTGTCAACAAACACAAGTATTTAAAAAGGGAAGGAGGGGGAGGAAGCCCCGTGTTTTTATTAGGTCAGGAAGTCCTAATTTTTTTGGAGTTTCGATGACAATCTCCACTTCTCTGTAAGCTAGAGAAGACCTCTCTCCCCGTCCTTTTGAATCCGCATGGGTGACTTTCCCACCCCTCCAGAAAGAGGGGCAGACTTTGGTGATGACTGGCAATCCCCAGTGCACTGAGAATCGAGAGAACAAAATCACAATTCTAATCATTGTAAAAGAAAAATGGGCAGAAACGACAAAAAAAATAGTTTCCTTATTAAAAAAAAAACCTCAAAAGCTTCACGTGAAAGTAGTAAGATTTGATACTCTAAATACAACTAATTGCAGATAGGTTTTTTACCAAATGTCTTAATTCAAAAAACTACTTACTAAATCAGGTGTCGGCGCACTTAAAGAGCCAGTTAGTAAATACTTTAGGCTTTGTGGGCCAAGAGGCGAAATGAGAGGATACTATAAAGGCACTTATGTAATCATTTCAAACGTAACCATTTAAAAAGGTAAAAACCATTCTTAGCTCCCAGGCCATAAAAAAAACAGGCTGCAGGCCACCTTTGGCCAACAGGCTATCGTTTGCCAACTCTCAATCTAAACGGGTTGTAAGTCTTTATAATTTTTACTCTAACGTCTCATTCACCTTTCTTTCCTTTTTCTATAAACTACTTATATGTAACTATATTTTTTCTTTAGTGAGGATTTAATTCATTCTTTATATGTTACAGCTGCCATAACCATCACCATTGCTAGCAATTGCCCAGCAGCGGTTCACGTTGCTCTTGTAGCACTCTAACCAAAACACTTAAGAGGTCCTGCAACCTACATGCCAAACTGAAAACACAAATAAAGGAGCCCCTTTCACATCCAAGCCAGAGAGAGTGAGAGAGTAGATATTGCCTTTCCAAATTTCAGCCAATTAGAAGAGCAATGAAATGGGCACCTCTTAGGAGTTATAAATACAATTTTAATGTCTCACCACTGACACAGAAAGAAACTCCAAATACCCAATGAAAACTAGATTAAAAGTAAAGTCAGTTTGGGGAAGCAAAGCAATTCTTCTTGGCGGTGAGGTAATTAAGTAGTTCAAAAACTGAAAAAGAAAGCTGGCTTTTAACAGATGAAATGGGAAAGGTCCAATTCTAAATGCCACCCATTTGTCCTTATTCTCTGCTCATAAAAATTCACCTATTCCCTAAGAATTTATGGAGGGCCAAGTACTTTCACCTTCATGAGCTGAAAATGGAATGCGAAGCCCTAGCCCTGGTGCCGCCTCCAACATGGCACTGTTTAATCTTTCCACTGCCCTGTGACCTCTTGGATTTACAGTCCCCAATTCACCAGGCTCTGGTAAGATGCGGTAAGAAAACTAATCAGAGACTTTTGCATTTTTTCCTTTTGTTGCATTTACAGAGAAAATAACCCTGAGCAAGAAGGCAGAAGACCAGAATCCTGGTCTCCAATCTACCCTGTATCAGACTGAAATCCCTGGCAGCATCAAGCAGTGGTCAGGCACAAAGCACCTAGAACCAGCAGGGCCAATTTTAATCCCAGGTCCACTGCTACTTCTCTGAGAATCTGGACCAGTCACATCATCCCTCTAGGCCTCAACCTCCCCACCTGAGGCGCAGAAAACCTACCATCCACCTCAGAGTATCACTGAGAGGATTAGGTGGCACTCCTGGGAAAATGATTCTCACAGGCTGATGTTAGTAAGTGCCCAGTAAATGCTAACTGTCATCACTGCTTAATTTGTCTGAGCCTCCTTGTCCTCCCAGGGCTGCTCGAAGCATCAGAGGAAATCACTAAAATGGAAGGTGTTCTGTAATATAAACTACCAAGCCTCTTCCATGTGTAAGGTATTTAGTTAATGTTTCCACTCAGGACAGGTAGGGCTTCAGTATAGCGGACTCTGTCTCAATTTCCTATTGCCACAGCCTGAGAAACACACTTAAAATATTCACAGCGCCAATGCTTAGAGTCCTTTTTCACTGCTGAGGCTTTATTTGTGGGGCACTGTTTTACCAAATGATGATGATGATAAATTATGTCAGCTACCAGAAAGATATGTTTCAGAGAGCCATCACACCTATGGTAAAGCAGGAGGATGAGGGTGATGACAACAGCAATCTCTCTCTCCCAGCACAACCTCCTGACAGTCTCATCCTGCCCTGGTGGCTCTCCCCACACCCCACCCCTGTCACTTTCTTCTCTCAGTAGGTTCCAAAATGCCCTGTCTCTAATGGCTCCCTGGGGCTCCACCAGTCTCTGTCACTGTAAAAAGCAGCCAATGGCACTCATTGAAATGAATATCATTCCAAATTAGCATCCAGTGTTCAAACTTTAAAGAATGTATTAGAATTTTAAAGCCAAGGCAAATGATGCTAAACAGAAGTGAACATTATTTCCTATGTCATAAGAAATGTAAGGGTAAAAATTATGCAATCCCACTTTTGGATTTGTTGCCAATCAGGGTCCAGAGCGAGTGCTTTTCTGTAAAGATGCCTCATTGGCAACCATCCTGCATGGAGTACGTGGAGAAAACGGAGCTCAGTGAGAACAAAGAGACTCTGTCTCGAGCTGGCATCAGCCACTGAAAATTCCACATAATCTCAAAAGAGATACCATATTCAAAATTAAATGCTTACTCAGAAAGAGGCACAAAGGAGAAGTATTCAGATAAATATTAAGACTAGTAGGAGTAAGTAAAAAGGCAAGCCTTAATAAAAGTGAGCAGTAGTCAGAGACGCCTTACACACTTTGGACAGAACTTCGCAATCATTTCTTTATCCACATTCTCAACCTTGGTTGGGCAGTTTCACCATGATTTCATCAAACAAAACATCCAAAGTCCTTCCTCAACCTCAGCCCCTCCTGCTGACAACTCTTGCCTGTTATGGCACCATCACACCATCTGCCCGCACACAGGTCCACAGGAGTTGTTTAGTCCTCAAAGCTCTCAGCACACAGTTCTTAAGTTGTCAAGGTCCTGCCTGTAGATGGAAATGACCTTTCTCTTCAACCTCCATGGCCACCACCCAGATTCAGACTCTTAGTCATCTGGACAACCACAGTACCCTTCTAACTTCTTCCCATCCAATCCACTATCAGTTGACCATGTTCTCTGGCCATGTCATTCTCCAGGGCAACTGCCTTCTAAGCCTCCCCAGAGCCTACGGAGTCAAGGCCAACTCCCTGTGTCCGGTACTCAGAGCCTTCAGTGATCTGATCTCAAACCACCTTCTCAGCTTTATTTCCTTCTCCTCCTGAAAGGCAGAGTTGCAGCTGTTCCAAACTCACTGTGCCCCAAACCCACTGCAGACCCCAGTTCCCACCTCTGTGGCTTCACTCAGCCATCTCTTTTCTAGTTGTGTTTCCCTACCACCCCGTGTGTTGAAATTCTTTTTGCCTTTAAAGACCAGCCCTGCCATGCATGAAGCCAGTCGTCAGCTCTCCTGCCTCTACGCTGCCCAGCATCTGAGTGCATTCAAGGCCCTCTTGGTGCACCAGCGCAAGAAGCAGGAACACGCGATGGGGACAAGTACAGACTCTAGAGCCAGAATGCCGGCCTCCTGATCTTGGCTTTAGCACTTGCTATGTGTGATTGGGGGAAATTACTTATCTTGTTGCAACTCAGTTTCCTCATCTGTTTAATGAGGATAATGACAACAGTATTTACTTAGTACAGCACCTGGCACAGAATAAGCCTTGGTAAGAGTGAGATGCTTCTCTTATGTAGCCCACCTGAATCTCTGCACGAGACCACAAAATTGTCACTGATGCTCCTAGAGCATCCTGCACATGGATGCTTAACATATATATGCCCAATGACATCCAACACATTTTGAAAAAAATGAAAGGAGACTTCCACTTAAAGTTACCCTCAAAGTTCCTGTTCCACTCCAAACACAATGATCAAGAAAACATGAAAGAACATGGAGCTTGTACAATCGTTATGAACTTTTCTAATATTGACAAAATAAACCACAGAGCAGTTCTCTGGGTATTTACCAATTTTTCACTCGTTAAAATATTTATTGAGCACCTCCAGGCAAATATTTGAGGCCTGGGAATACTGACGGAATGTACTGATCAGGTAAGAAACTTACTGTATTAAAATAGGGACCAACTATTCAAGTTCTGTACTATGTACAGGAAACAGCCTTTGTAAAAGATCAGGTATATAAAAATGTTACGTTTATATGTTTAGGAATATTTTCTGTAATGAGTTTTGTTGGTAGAAATAGAGTGTATTGAATATGTAGAGTCGGAATTAGAAATGCCTGCATCAGCAAAATCATGGCTCAGTCAGCAGAACTGGAGACAAGTGTGTGTTAAAGAGAACGGAGCCATATGGCTTTGAGAGGGGGAATTGGCATGGCATTTAGAAGTCTGGGCAGAGATTATATGGGGGAGGTTTTAGCCATAAGTAAAAGGTCTAAAAGCTCAAGAACTTCTAGCTAACAGCCTTTGCTCTGGTCAATCTCCCACTGGCCTGGGGACAACCTGTATAAATAAACCAGGAGACCAAGAAGTCATGTTCTCTGTTTCTCCTCTCTGCCCCCCACAGCACGGAGGGAAGCCCAGGTCCTATTTCCTGGGGGTTTTGTTCATTCTGGTTTTTTAGCAACTGTGGCCCCTCATGACTTAGGTGTTCTTCTGCCCTTGCTACCAAAGAAAGGCAAGCTACCCAAAGGGATTAGCATAGGAGACCAACAGGATTAGCAGCAGAACATATATCCTTTCCCTTCAAGCATCTTACAGTGAGATAAGTCCAAAGACCCCTAACTCTCTTCTAAGAACCTATCAAAAAAATATTAAGCAAAGTGTAAGAGATCCTGGTTTATAAATCCATTTGTTTTTCTTTAATGAGCTCAATAGTATTTTAGACACTCAATCTCTAAAACCTTTACGTGGAACAGTATGTTCTTTGCAGAAAAGGCTAGAGAACAAGGTAAACTATTACCACATCAAACAATGTCTTATCAAATCAACCTGTATCCAAATGCATCAGACAACACTCGTGAGTTACAGTGAGTTTCAGCCAACCCTTGGCACACATTATTGGCATGTTGGTTGTAGTTCCTGGGTTTTGATCTCCCAAATAAGTTGAGATCAAAACCTTTTTGTTGTTGTTGTTTCCTGCCAGACAAAGAAGTGGTTTCACCCTCTGCCTTTTCGAGACCACTGAAAGACAAGACACTAAAGCAGCCCAACCCAGCCCAGATGCAACTCATGCCAACTCCAAATCTCCTAAAACAATATGCTAATCAAGGCCAGGAGATGGGGTTTATGTGAGGTCCACCACCCCTGTCTGAGAATGAATCATAAAACCACTAGCACTCCATTCCCCAGCACTGCACCTCCTAGCCCCCACCTACTCGAACTGTGCATGAGGAAAAAGAAATCAGGAACACACTGAACGCAAAACCTCGAGTACATTTTAAATCCTGTTTTAGATTCATTTAAATTAACAGAGGTCAGGCAACTTCTTTATACAAGCTGAGTTATTCTTACTGTTTTAACAACAAAAACAGTCAGATACATTTTTCTACTAAAAAATAAAAAATACCCTGACAGAAGTAAATTCTAAAACTCAGAGAATATGGAAACAACTTAGAGTAAATGTTGTCTTACAGAATAACTAATGAAGGAAATTACCCAGTTATTTGGCAATGGGAAACGACTATTTGTACGTTATTACGTATTTTGTAGGTCACAGATTTAAAGCATTATTTTTATTTTCTAGCACAGCATTTTTCAGAACTGTCTTACAGAGAACCCCAGTGCAGCAAGAGAAAATCCAGTCAAGTCAGAGCAGCTCTGCCTTCCCTAGTCCCCTTCTTGGACATGACTAATGCACATCTGCACATTCAAGAGTCTGAGGACCCTGCAGTAAACTCTGTGGAATCCGGCATTTCCCCAAGTTCATCTGGCCCTGCAGCCCTTTTTCTCTCATAATACATATTAACAGCCCACAAAATGGCTGTTCTGTGGAGCACACTCCGGGAAAGGTTCTTTTGGAAAAGGGACATAATGAAATGGTTTCAGAGCTGAGACTCTGGAGTCAGCCTGATTCAAATACCAGCTTCATCATCTGTTAGCTCCCTGATGTCGCTTGTCCCTCAGTTCCTCCAGGTAAAATGGGGAAAAAGTAATAGCACCTACCTCCTTCAGCCACAGGACTGGAACAGTCCTCTGAGATCCTTGTGTGCTAGCTCCTTTCTGTCATTCAAGGTCTCAGTGCCTGACGCTACCCCTCCAAGAGGCCTTCCTGACCACCGTGAATTGGTCCCACCCAAGTCCCTACTGCTTCACCCTTCTTTTCTTTCATGACATATCTCTATTTAACCACAAAATTATCATCTATTTCCCCCAATAGAATGAAAGCACCATGAAGCTAAACGTTATTGGTTATCATTGCTATAGCCTAAAACAGATCTTCCATACATATTCATCCAATGAATGAAAGAATGAATGCATCGATCAATGAATGAATGAATGAGGTGGTTGTGAGAATTCAGTGTGAATGAATATAAAGTATTCTTCCTGGTGCCAGAAACATTTTGGAAACTTCTGATGAACCATGAGCGGTTAATGCACTCGTAATCCTAATTCTTCCAATGTTTAATTTTCTGACTCCATAGTGCCTCTTCTTGCTGTACTATGGGTAAACATTTCACACTGCTTCTTCAGAGATGTGCTAGTAAACGGGCTTTGAGGAATGGTTGAGGGAATGGAGGAGACAGGCCTTGAGAATAGCATTTGCCAATTTCCTGGTGTAAAGACTCCAGCCACGACCAATTTGAAGCTATCAATGGTTTAATACTAGGCTCACAAGATTCCCAAAAATTTGATAAATGAATCTCACAAGCCAGTACAACCCTTCTCTAGGGAAGGGTCCCCCTCCAACCCTGTAAGTATTGCCTGGTGTTATGGCTCATACCTGTAATACCAGTACTTTGGGAGGCTGAGGTAGGAGAATTGCTTGAGGCCAAGAGTTTGAAATCAGCCTGGGCAACACAGCTGGACTCCATCTCTACAAAAAATTAAAAAATTAGCCAGGAGTCCCAGATACTCAGGAGGCTAAGGCAAGAGGATCACGTGACCCAGGAGTTCCAGGCTACAGTGAGCTATGATGGCACCACTGCACTCCAGCCTGGGCTACAGATCAAGACTCCATCTCTACCAAAATTAACACACACACACACACACACACACACATAATCATAATCAAGGCTCCAAGTCTTATTTGTTGAGTTCAAGTATAAAATCAGCTTTTTATAGAGAGCCATTTTCCATATTCTCCTTTCGTGATGAGCCAAAATAAGGGCTATTGACTTTGGTCTGATGCCCATTAAAACTAGTTGAATATCTGGGGCTGCATTTTTCATACCAATCCACAGCACCATACTGTGTGCTTTTGAACTGTCATTTAAGGCTCTAGACATGATCCGTATTCAAACCAGATCACTGTGACAACCAACCAATCTCAAAAAACACAAGATAAATTGTGTTTAGATTCATTTAAATGGAGAGAACAACACAAGACACCCTCTACGATTTACTGCCACTGAGCAGAATCTAACAGCACAAGAGTGACTCCATCCTGACCACCAGATCTCCATGGAGTGAGGGACAGAGCTGCAGATGGAGGTTTCTCTGGCATCGCAGCCTCATCAACCATGTAACATCACCCGTTGGTACCCAAAATATTAATAAAGCAATTGCTTTTTCCAACTATAGTGATCCTCTAGCAACCACAGTTTTGAGTTAACACAAGAAAAATTTCAAAATCCACAGTCTACATGTAAATAATAATATGCCAGCAATTATTGTTCCTCTTCTATAAACTAGGTGGGAGGTCCATGGAGTAAGACAGGGAAAGCATTAGTTTCTGTTCCACTGTATTTGTTATCTATTGCTGTGTAACAAATTACCCCAAATTTCAGGAGCTTAAAACAGCATACATTTATTATCTCACAGTTTCTGTGGGTCAGGAATCCAGGCAGGCTCAGGTGAGTTCTCTGCTTCAGGGTCTCTCACAGGCTGCAATCAAGGTGTCAGCCTGGCACTTCTCATCTGAAGGCTCCACTGGGGAAGGATCCACTTCCAAGCTCACTAAGTGGTTTTTGGCAGTTTTCAGCTCTTTGTGGCTGCTGGACTGAGCGCTTCCGTTCCTTACTGGGCATTGGCTAGAGGCTGCTCTCAGTTCCTTACCCCATGGGCCTCTCCACATAGCAGCTTGCTTCATCAAAGCATGCAAGCTAAGAAGGCAATAGAGTCTGCTAGAAAGATGGAAGTAACCGTCTTATGTAACCTAATCATGGAAGTAACATTGACTTTCCATTACTTTTGCCATATTCTACCATTTAGAAGCAAGTCATGAGGATCAGCCGACACTCTAGGGAAAAAGTTTACAAAAGGGTGTGAATCCCAAGAGGTAAGGATTGTTCGAGGCCATCTTATAAGTCTGCTCACCGCATTCACCCTCTTGGAATATGGACGGGAAGACCAGGCCCAACAAAACATCTCTTTAAAGCAACTCATTATGAAACCAAGACCTGTAGTTTCCCAAACATGCTGCTAAGTTCTTCTGAAAACAAAACAAGGAAGAATAAGAGTTGAGGACATTAAGTTTGAAGACACAACAGTCTGTTCAAATGTTCTAAGCAAATATAATCTACATCAAAGAAAACTACTGGGAGCATCTGCATTTTAGAAATCCCAACATGGAAGCCATGTCTTGTGACCAATCAAACAAGTGACTCACAAGAAGGACTGCCCATCTGAACAGGCATTTTAATGCCAAGAAATCTAGTTTGGTCTCAAAGCAAATATCTTCTGGAATTTTTATTTATTGCTGTAGAATATTTTGAAAATACCTTTAATGCCATTTTATTGCTTGCTATTTTCTGCGTGATCCATGTCTCCTACTTCAGTTTTGCCTACACAGTACTTTTAAGAGGCATATTCACCCCGGTGGCAAGCAACTGCCATAAAAATTTCAGTCCTTGGCTGTCAAGCACATTTTTTCTAAGCTCTACTCAACCACATATTCTCAGATATCTGAGCATCCCAACATCCAATGGTGGTAGCAGGCCAGGGAGACTGCCTCCGAAGGACTTCAAATGATTTAATCCACCAAGGGCAAAACACGTACTCAGAAAACCTGGAACATTCTGTCCTAGACGAATGTAAATGCAGACAAAGATTATCTTAAACCTAAACGTTCAAAATTGGCCCGCACATTTGCCATTCTTTCCAGAAACACCCATGTGCTTTTCTTTCTGCAACTCCCACCCCCAATTCGGTTATGAAAATTTTTAGGTTCATTGTGTTGCTAATCATCTATTTGGGGGTTTTTTCCCTTTAGAGAAATGATATTTGATAAACAACTCTGGTATAATACTATACTTAAAAGACTCTAAAACTCTAGCCACTTGTGGGAAAGCAATTGTAAACCACCTTAGAGCTGACATGTGCTGCACATGCTTGGATCCTGAATGTATATTGAATAATAATGGAACATATGTGCAGTGAGTGGAGAAAAAAACAAATACAAAATTCTAGTTTAGCAGTCATAAGCAGACAGAAAGATTTCAAAGCACCTGACAAAGGGAATTTTGTTAAGGCTGTAGATTATCTTCCAACCTGTGAAAATAACTTGCTAACATATTTTAACTTGTAAATTAAGACTTTGGGGAAATAAAGTGAACGTCCTTACCTCTCTGAGATGTATGTTTTCCTTCTCTTTCTGGTCTAAAATCACTTCCAAGTGGCTGACCTGAGACTCAGCCTCTGCCATCCGCCGCGTCCGTTCGTTGTCATCCTCCAGGCTTTTGGACGGCAAGCCTTTACTCTGCAACATCTCAAGAAGCTTCTTAATCGACTCGTCTCGGGCATTGAGGGTCTGTTTCTGTGTTTCGATTCTCAGCTCCATTTCCTCCAATGTCTTCCTCAAAAGGAACAGCTCCTTAGCCTGTCTGTCGTGCTCGGCTTGGAGCCGCCTGAAGTTCTCCTCGGTCAGCTCGATGGTAAAGTGCTCCGCTCCCCGGTTGCCGCTCTCTTGCTGCAGGAGGTGGTTGAGGTCTCTCTGGGTTCGCAGCTCATCCTGAAGGGCCTGGATTGTCAACTGCAGATGCTGCAACGAGAAAGACGGAGCAGGAGAGGAGAAAGAAGGGGAAAAGTCAATGGAAATGCCAAGTGCTGCTTGCTGCCACCACACCATGAAGATGGAATGTTAATCGTGGAGTCCAGGGGCCAGCCATGAAGTCCTCCACGGTGACTTCAGAAGCATGGGACAGCACATGGAGAGGGGGAAATTAATTCAATGATGCTTTCTGAATGTCTTAGGAGAAGAGAAATGTACACATACACAGAAACAGCATATTAGTATCAATCACAAGGGAAATTATACATCTACAGAGTTTTAATTTAGGAAGTGGAAAGGGTTAGAGGGAAACTTTCACAAACACACCTTCTTTATGCCCACAACGCTCCAGACTCAGTATTCCTTGTTTCCTAAGGTGTTCCTTATGGTACTGTCCATTATTTTCCATGATCAAGGCTTGTTGATTTAAAACTGAAAATAATCGCATCCACTACAAGTAGACACAAACAAGGACTTTATTTTTTTACAAATAAAGCTGTGAACAGGTTTAGTAAACAGGATTACTGCATCTGCAAGCAAAAGGGAATAAGTACAAGCACAGACAAACACACTCAAACACACACGGAGGTGAGGCTATGCAGAACAAAACAAACAAGCTGCA
This sequence comes from Eulemur rufifrons, assembly GCF_041146395.1. Lineage (NCBI taxonomy): Eukaryota > Metazoa > Chordata > Mammalia > Primates > Lemuridae > Eulemur > Eulemur rufifrons. Next base: position 160,283,250 of record NC_090989.1, read on the forward strand.
AAGAGTGGACAAACCTTGGTTCTTCTGGCATCCAGTAACTGAACAGCATGGGAAATGGAAAAAAAAATGAAGCAAAAAATCAACACAAAGAAAAGTCCAGTGCAAGCAGCAAAGGATATTTAACAGAAAGAACTTAATCAACATAAAGTACCTTCACAGAAGAAGGAACAAAAGAAAAAAAATTCTAATTACAGCAAAGACCCATAAGCTACACAGAATCTATAGCACTGATGTTTGATAGACGTGGAAAAAAAAAAGAAAAACCAAATGTTACGTTTATTCCACCTTTAGTTTTCCTAAATCTCACTGACCCAGGAACCCAAAGTCTTGGATGTATTACCAGACAGGAAAGCACCCACATGTTATTGAGAGTCACCATTTTTACCAAAATCAGAGTGAAAGCACCAGAGAAACAAATAATTATCAGTTATGAGAAAAGAAACCCCTGCATGAAGACAGTTGGTAAATTTTCAACACCTTCCCCATGGGGTGAACCCCCAGGCTGGTCAGAGAAGGCAGCCACAAGGCTGAAGGCATTTTTGTCTTTGGGACAAACCAGGAGGCTTCCAAAACAGCAGTTTGTCATCCACCAAACATAATCCTGCCTGTGGGTCAAACAGAAGGCTAAGCACAGGAATCAAGATGGACATAAAACATAGCTCCTGCCCACAGGGAACTTACAGTATCATAGGGCATGGATAACTCTGTATGTAAGACATATGATTTTGGAGCAGTCGACATTTTGAAATCTTTCTGAATTCCTATAGCCAACACCCAGAGGTGTTGAGATCTTTTCTGAGCATGGCCTATACTCAGACACTAGCCCTGGGCGAGGCACCATTTTGAATATGTTCTTCATGGATGACATCCACTTCATCTTCCCATTTAGGAATGTCCATGAGAAATGCCTAGAGCACAGGGAACAAGTACTCTCTCTCCCATCTGTGTGCCACGGTGCCTCACAGGGTACTGAATGCAGAGTAAGCAATTGGTATATGTTTAATGATGGAGATTATAAATTTTTAAAATCAATGCTCTCCTAGCATGTGTAAAATTCAATGATTTTTAATATATTTACAAAGTTGTACAACTATCAACACAATAAATTTTTGAACATCACCTCAAAAAGAATCCTTATACCCTTTAGCAGTCACTCCCCATGCCCCTCCCTATCCCCAGGCCCTGGTAACCACCAATTTACTTTCTCTCTCTATGGATTTGCCTATTCTGGACATTTCGTATCAATGGAATCATGCAGTAAGTGGTTTCTTTCACTTAGCATATTTTTAAGGTTTATCCATATTACGGTATGTGTAAGTATTTCATTCCTTTCTATGGCTGAGTAATATCCCACTGCATGAATATACCACATTTCATTTATCCATTCATCAGTCGATTCATACACAAATATTTGTAACAGCATTATTCCTATTAGCCAAAAAGTAGAAACAACCCATTTGTCAATCAACTGATGAAAGGGTAAATAAAATGTGGTATATCGATGCAATGGAATGTTATTCAGCCATAAAAAGGAATGAAGTACTGACAGACACTGTAACGTGGATAAACCCTGAAAACCTTATGCCATGTGAAAGAAGTCCGTCACAAAAGACCACATATTGCATGATTCTGTTGATGGGATATCCAGAATAAGCAAATGCGTAGATAGAAAATAAATTGATGATTGCCAGTAGGAGAGGTGACTGTAAACGGTATGGGATTTCTCTTTGAGGTGATGAAAATGTTCTCAAATTAGATAGGGGTATAAGTTGCACAACTTTGTGAATATACTAAAAACAAATGAATTTTACACTTTAAATGGGTTAATTGTATGTTATGTAAATAATATCTCAATAACACTGTCACAAAAAACATGAGTTGGGACTATAAGGTAATACAACTTCCTCTACCAGCTCCCTATCCCTAAACCATACCAACACAGAGTCCACAGGAGCATCCACAGCCTTCAGCCTAGAGCCACGGCTGCTGCCCAGCCTCTTGGGAGCATGATCTGGCAACTGTCTTTGAGTCATTTAAATATTCTTGATGATGGCAAATCTTTTGTCCTTTGGAGGTGGCTTAGATTTCTGAGGCGATTCAAGTTTATCTGTAGACAAATATAATGAATTGGGAGGATCAGAATGGAAACTCTCCTTTCTGAGAGTTACCAAAAATAAGATTGGTTTTCTTATGTGGTTCATAAACTGGCCAGAAGGGAATTCCAAAGGACAAGTGCCAAAATGCTTTGAGCACAGAGAACCACACTGGAAGGACTGCAAGGGCGCTGCTCCTCTGGACGGGCAAACCACCTATTGCCCTGATCCTCTGTTTCCAAGTCTACAAAATGGGATCATCACAATGCCTACCTCACAGCGTGCCTGTAAGGAATGACAGAGAGACTGCAGAGAGCACCAGGTCTGAGGTGAAGGAAGGGAAGCAGTTAGGAAGTTAGGGAAGGAGGAGATGGGTAAGGGAGGAAGGAAACTGGCAGAAATGAAGGAAGAGAGGAAGAAAAATAGGAAAGAAGAAAGGCAAGGAGAAAGGAATAGAGGGAAAATTGCTCCATTTATCCATTCAATCTATATTCATCCAGTATCTACCTCACACTCATGAAATACCAAAAAAATAAGAAATAACCCAAGCTCACAGTCCATGTGGACAAGTAAACCAACAGTAGCAGTACTGTGTCATGAGAGTTATGACAGAAGTCATAGCCAGGCCAGGCGCGGTGGCTCATGTCTATAATCCTAGCATTCTGGGAGGCCAAGGCGGGGGGATCATTTGAGCTCAGGAGTTTGAGACCAGCCTGAGCAAGAGTGACACCCCATCTCTACTAAAAATAGAAAGAAATTATATGGGCAGCTAAAAATATAGAAAAATTAGCCAGGCATGGTGGCACATGCTTGTAGTCCCAGCTACTCAGAAGGCTGAGGCAGGAGGATTGCTTGAGCCCAGGAGTTTGAGGTTGCTGTGAGCTAGGCTGACACCACCGCACTCTACCCCAGGCAACAGAGTGAGACTCTGTCTCAAAAAAAACCAAACAAACAAAAAAAAAAAAAAACGTCATAGCCAGTGGCTGGAAACTCAGAGAAGATGGAGCCCAAGCTAGGGCATGTAAGGAAACATCCCAAACCAAGGGGCTACCACTGAGTTATGTCTTATAGGAAGGGCAAATAAGAGTCATCCCTGTAAGAATGATGGAAAGGGAAGAGAAAATGTAAAAGCCCAGAGGTAAAGACAGACCAGATCTATTAACACATTAACTGCCATTTGAGTTGTATTTAACTCATGCTAATTTTGAGCCCCGGGCCTCGTGAAGCATATTTAACTCACACATCTCTTCACCTTGGGAGCCACCAGAACTGTTTTTCAAGTTGCACATAAGTCACAGATAGAAAACAAAAAAATAACAAATTTTTCAATAAATTAGAAAAAATTGTTTTGTTTTTGAAGTTTTTATTCCATTTTCAGAATAAAGCACCATGGCCCCAAGGAAAAAAATTTCTTTCCAGTGTGGCAGTCGATGTGTTAAGGAACAGTAAAAGCAAAAATCTGTACAGCACTTACCACATACCATGCATGGTTCTAAGCTCTTTAAATCCTCACAACCACCCTGTGAGGTAGCCACTGTTACGATCTCCATTTAACGCATGAGAAAATGAGGACACAGAATAGTTAAGTAACCTGCTCTAGGTCACCCAGTGAGGTAAGTGGTACAGCTGGGTGTCCATTCAGGCGCTCTAACCCCAATAACCCTGCTCAAACCACTACAACATCTGGCCTTTGAAATGGCACAAATACTTCAGGATGGCAAGAAAAAACAATGGGGTGGGGAGAGGTAGTAAGAGCAGAGAGGCAGGTGTTTACAACAGCTATAGCTGTTCTCAAAATTAAGAATTAGCCATCCTAACCAGGCCGTTTCTTGTTCAGAAGTGGTTATGATGGATGCTTCCAGGTTGCACATTTATTAAGAAGTAGAATCTGTTTTTCAGGCAGTCACTTTATCAGTCACTAATGACTTCAGCATAACCAAACATAATCTCATAATCAGCCCAAAATTTAGTGTCCAAATTTTTCTCAAATCCTTGTTTATATTTAGTTTTCATTCTCTTTTAAGATATTCAAAATTCAGTAGGAATCTTCTTGTACCTACAAAAGGGATTCTTGAGCAAATCTCATGTACCTTGTAAAGTCTTGATCTTCCTTCTGCTTCACATGCTTGAGGATGGGGAGGTATGAAGCAAATTCATATTCTCTCTCTCTCACACAAGGAAATTTCCATGAGTGAGAGTCATAGAATATAAAGGGTTTTTGAAATGTCTAATAAATAAATATTTTTAAAAAAATATAAGATAGACTTGAAGTATCAACATGGAAAATGACTCTCCAAAATGACTAAGCAAATTTGTAAAAGAATAAAAATATACACTAACGAAAAATATAGTATTTGAAATTGCAACCTAATGGATGGGTTAAGAGAAAAGAGAGAATTAGTGAACAAAGACATACTAGAGATAATCCATCCACAAAGCAAAATGTTGGTTCTTTGAAATGACTAATAAAATGAACCTCTCAGAAATCACTACACACAGAAGATATTTAAAAGATGATTATGTAGATACTATTAACTTTAGGTGAATACATTTGAAAATGTCAATAAAGTGGATAAACTACTAGGAAAATATCTTACACAATCTGATGGACAAACTACTAGAAAAATATCTTACACAAACTAATGGACAAACTACTAGAAAAATATCTTACACAAGCCAACTCTAGAAGAAATAGGAATCCTGAAAAGTTCTGTAGCTATTAAATACATTGAGTCAGAAGTTTAAAACTCTTCCTGAAAGGAAAGCCCAGATGATTACAATTTGCAAAAAACTCTTTCAGAGAGAAAAGGAAAGAAGAAAAGCCCCTAATTCATTCTGTGAGACTTGATCATCTTGACACCAAAGCTAGACACGAACTGTATGAGAAAGGTAACTTACAGGCCAAACTTCACACTTAGACAATGAATATTATTAGCAAATGGAATCCAGAAGAATATAAAAAAGACTATACTACATAACCAAGATAGCTTTCTTTTAGGAATTAAAGGGTAGTTAAGTATTAGAAAAACTATTCATGTAAATCATCATATTAACAGAGTAAAAAAGAAAAATTATGATCAGCCTGACATATACAATCTTCATGTTTTTTAAAAATCTTAGCAAACTAGAAATAAAAGAAACTTCTTTAACTTATAGCGTTTATCCACTGCAAACTGACAGTAAATATCATTCTTAATGGCAAATGTTAGAAGCATTCTATCTAAAATGAGGCATGAAATTGTGCCACTTCTAGTCCACATTCTACTTCAGGCCTGAGTCAGAACAGTAAGACCAGAAAATAAGTAGAAGGAATAATAATTGAAAAGAAGAAAAATTCTAACTTTATCAATTGAATTATGTGGTTATCTACTTGAAACCCCATAAGAATCTATAAATTATTATAAACAAGAAAGTTATTAACAGGGCACAAAAAAGGTAGCCAAAAAAAGAAGAGTAGTAAATTTGACAATGTGAAAATTAGGAATTTCTTTTCAACAAAAGATACCATAAAGAGTATGAAAAAAGAAGCCACAAATGAGAGATGATGTTTGCAATATATTAAAAGACAAAGGATTATCCAGAATATATGTAGAATTCCTATAAATCAATAAGAGACCAACAATTAGTAGAAAAATGCACAAATGAAATGAGCAGTCATTTCATAGAAGAGGAAATATGACCAGCCAACAGGCATATGAAAAGATGTTCAATCTTATCAGTAATTAGAAAAATATATATGAAAACTACAATGAGAAAGCATTTTATACCCCACACCCTTGGCCAAACATACACACACACACACACACACACACACTCTCTCTCTCTATAATAATTACAATAACAATTAAAGCAGCAGCAACAATAAATCTAACAATAGCAAGTACTGACAAGGATGTGGATCAACAAGAACTCCTAACACAGCTGCTAAGAGGGTAAACTGATGCAACCACTTGGGAAAAATAACTTGACAAGAACTAACCATGCATATATCTACCCAGAAATTTCACCCTTCGGCACACATCTGAAGCAGGGGTTGGCAAACTATGGCCTTTGCCAAATTTGACTTGTTGCTTGTTTTTGTAAATAAAGTTTTATTGGAACACAGCCATGTCCATTCATTTATGTATTGTCTACTGCTATTTTTGTAGAGTTGAGGGGAGTAGTAGATACCCTATGACCCACAAAGTCTAAAATACTTACTATTTGGAACTTTACAGAAGTTTGCAGACCACTGCCTTAAAGAAATACTTACACATGAGCACAATAGACACATATAAGAGAAATTCAGTATAGCACTATGCCTAACAGCAAAAACTAGAAATAATCCATCAACAGGAAAACAGATAATAATGGTATATGCATGTGATGAAATGTTATACTATTATGCAAAAGAACAAACGGCAGCTACATGCAACAGAATTTAATCTTAAAACAATATTGAATGGAAGATGTAAAAATAGAGAATATATACAACATCAGTCCACTTAGATAAAATTTAAGGGCATGATTACCATAAGTCAGCGGAAGAAACAGGAACTGAGAGGATGAATACATGTAGTAATATCATCAGTATTGTTAATGCTCCCAGGTGGAGGGGAAGGGGAAGGAGGTTCTTCCGTGTTTATGTTAGTATTCATAAATTATCAAGTATGTCATAATTTACATACATGTTCTTTTGTACCTGTCCAACAGCACATAATTATCTCCTTAGATGAGTCTGTGAGAGGAGTATAGTGTGTAACAACCAAACTCTGGAGCCAGCCTGTCTGGTTCCAGTCCCAGCCCTGTCATTTTCTAGCTGTGTGATCTTGAGCTAGTTTCTTAGCGTCTCTGAGTCTCAGATGCCTCATTATAAAATAGGTTTGAAGAACTACCTTACATCACTGAGCATACATAAATCATTCCTTCAGTTGCATGTGTAAGCTCAGAATGCCCTGGGCATTGCTCCCTGCCATCAGCAGGACCTGTCTCCATCCACAGCCATCTTCCTGCACGCTGGTTGAGTTACAGGCTAGAGCCAGGGCCCTCTGATACACTGGCTCTGGGGTGGAAGCACACTGAAGGCTTTTCACAGGGTCCAGACGGGAGCCTGGCATACAGAGGGCGGGGGATGGGAGAGAGTCTCATGATCGTGAGGATAGGATGGGAAATCTCTGTACATGGTTCCTAAAGTGAATTCACAAAGAGTGAGAAGCGAACTTCCATATCAGCAGCACCTGAAATCACCACCGTTCAGTTCAAAGGGAAAGATGTATTTAGTTTTTGCCATTCCAAGTAAAGAAGCAACCTTAGCCTTTGCCTCTCTTCTCAGTCTGTCTTTCTCACGCAGTGCAAAATTACAGTGTAGAGAGGAAAGTATGGGTTTTGGGGTAAATTGGATGAGAGTCTCTCACTTAACACAGCTGAGTTACTAGTCATCTTTAAAATGTTATTCAAAGCATTCAATATTGTGTTCCTGATAGGCCCTCAATAAAAGCCAGTCCCCAAATTCAAATACTGGTAAAATTAGGGCCAAAACACAAAGACCAGTAACCTGGTCTTCATTAACCAATCAGGCTACCAAGGCATGAAGCATCCTCATGGCTTTTACCAGATTGTTTCTCAATAGTGTTTCCCAAAGTATGTTCCCTGGAACAGCATTCTGCAGGATGGTTTTGTTTTGTTTTTATTTTGAATCTAGCATTTGATTTATTTATTCAATACATATTTATAGAGCATCTGAAAATCACATTGTTAGAATTTTCCCCTCGTTACTAAATACTCTTTGAAACACAGGATGTTAATATGTGTTGTCAGGGGAGTTGTGGAAAGGAAGGGTTCCGTTACTATGTATCACGTAATCATGTATTCACTTTGCACTCACTTGCACACACGCGAACACAAACACACATATACACAGAGAATGAGCCTCTCAAGGACAGTTCCTAATTTTCATTATCCCCTAAATCTAGCATATACTAGGTACTCCATAAACAGTGAATGAAATATAGGAAGGAAGGTGATAGGACCAGAACGGAAATTGTCTCACCAGTCGGCACAAGGCAACGACATGAGGGGGAACAGGTTTCCATTCCCCTTTGCTTAGCCGTAGTTAGGCTGCAGGGTGGCGTGGGGACAAGTGCCCTTGCCCTCTGTTTGCTCTGTCCTGTCCTCTCCTCAGAATTCAAATGCCTCACGTCCACCAGCTCACTCATCTGACAATACTGCTCCAAAGCTGCCAACACTACGTCCACTTCACAAGAACATAAATTGGGGTGGCTTAAGAGATTTAACTGCAATCACACCCTTACCAGATATGGGCCAGGGTCTGAAATTGAGGTTTCCTCCAGCCAACTCTAAAGTCTCCCCTGCTCTAAAAATACTACGGAACCTCATCTGCACAACTCCTATAAGCTCCCATATTCACTAAATTTTGGAAAAAAAAAAAAAAAAGAACAGTGAAAATACAAGAAACTAAGCTGTACTTGAGTTTATATGAAAAAGAGGGGGAAAAATACACTTTGCCTTAGCCAACATTTAGAAGAGCAACTTCCAATAGCTACTGGAGTCAGAATCGAATCCAGATTTCAGAATGTCTAAAACACAAAAAGGTAACTAGAATGAAAATATAATTATGTATATATGATGTGCATGGAACACACAATTATTTAAATAGGGACTAGCCAGATGTTTAGAATCTACTGTGTGTTATCCCCAAACATGGAAAATATGAGTTTCTGGCAGGTTTGAAAAAAATTTGTGACCTTAAGCTCTTTTCCACACTATGGGGAAAAAACAAAAATGATAAAGTTTTGCACTGAAAAGCAGTTTAGAGTTTCATTGCTATGAAAACTGTCTCCAAGCTATATAAAAATATGAATTGGCTTATACCCAAAAGTCTTGAAGTTTTTTTTTTTAATAAATCCATACTCCTTCTCAAGCAAGGGCTTACCATAACTCTTTCAAAGAAAACAGAATCTCTTTGCAGACAACTTGGCCTGCTCTACTTCTCCTGTGACTTTATTTTCTTATTAATCATTTTCCAGTTTGTCTCTAATCAAATTTTGAGGGCAGGTTCTGTGATTCCTTTTTCTGTAATCCAATGTACAAGATGTACAACACTCTTCATGGCTTCAAACCTTCCTTGGGCCGTGTCATGTGTGTGAAAAGACAAACAGC